>NW_026590503.1:2572741-2591081 GCF_907164565.1 Psammomys obesus
TCTGAGGTGTGGAGATCCCACAAAGAAGGAGGAAGACAAGTTGGAGTGCTGAGGTGTGGAGATCCCACAAAGAAGGAGGAAGACAAGTTGGAGTTCTTGGAGAAGGCTAAGACAATGGTCTTTCTCCCGTAGGTTACAGAGCCCTGAGGTACCCTGTCACCTCGAAGGCAATCTGAGTGTGACTGAAGCTCTTTTCCACACTGGCAGGCAGCAGCCAAGCCCAATGGCCCTTGACCCCAGAGAAACACATCATGAACTCATGAAGCTCCTAAGAGAGCCCACTTCACCCAGGCTCAGTAGCCGATGTCATAGGACACAGCCCACGCAGAGTGTGAGGCTGGGGTCACCCTTCTCCTCTACCTTTCAGTCCTTGTGATCACATGACAATGAATCTGCAGAGGGAGAGCCTGAGCAGAGACAGAATTCCTGCTTCCATAACTGGTTAGGGCTGGTGGCTGGGCGCAGGTGGGCCCCTGCTGTAGGCCTAGGCTTTTCTTTGTTCCTCTGTCTGACATAATGGGGACTGGGAGGGAATGGCGCACAGGATGTGGGACTGAGGGAGTGACCTGGCACATCCTTCCACCTCCGTTTCTAGGTCAGCGTGCGCTCTTGACTCCAGGCCTTCTTGCCGAGGATGCTCTCTATTAGGAGTATTGGGACTTGGGACTCAGGGGCTTGCAGAGAACTTTGTGTTTGTCAAGCTACTGAGAAATGCTAAGCTGGAACCACTGTCACGCGTCTAGCCTTAGCCATGGGCCTACTGTATCCTCAATACTGAGGGACAGAGATGATGAGGGTCCCAGACCAACTGCTAAAAGAGGGGATTTCTGGGCCATACAGAGCAGGGGACATACAAACATTGACCTTGCATGTTGTCAGCTGCGGAGGCCTCCTGGGGCATCTCCACAGAAGGAGTGAGGGAACAAGGACGGGGCACTGTCACTCATTGGCTGCCTCCAGAGTGACTGAGGGGTCTTGTCAGCAGGCAGGCTATGGGCTGTCATTCTGCAGCCAATCAGCTTTCTACTCTCTGATGAAGCCTGGACTTCTAACACACAATGGGGCAGTTGTCTTCTATGTCCAGTATGAAGAAAAAAGAGACATAAAGAAAGGCCATGGGCCCAGGACACCTCAGCCAGACTGTACCACCCACAGACACAGGGTGAAGGAGACACAAATTCTGAGTTCACACACCTGCTGTGTGTGATTTCCCAACCCTCAGCAGAGACTTCCTGGATGCCAGTTTGGCTGGGCGCTGGAGAGAGTGAGTGTGGTTAGAGCGTGCTTCCATCCATGCTGCCTGTCTGGAGGCTGTGAGGCTACATCTATGCTGGTTGCCAGAGAGGAGGTCTCAGTAGAAAATCAAAGGCACAGCCTTCCTTCCCATCTCCTGAGCACCAAGAACCCCAGGCTGGCGCAGTCCTCAAGCTGTTTTCCTCAGTACTGGGCTCTATGATATAAGCTGTGTTTAGTGCAAGCATTACTGTCATTTCCTTAATCAATAGCTAATTCTGATTTCATGCTTACTAACAGTAGGAGTCAGCTAGGACAAGTGACGCTTGGACTAAATCAACACTTTAAACAAGAATAAGATAAAATCTGGGCTCAAACACGATAGAAAAGCCTCCCTGGCCTCAGGCCTGTTTTTTCCCATCTTCCCTCTCCCTAAGCCACACATATGCAGGGGCTAGGAACTGAGGGCTGTATCTGCCACCATTCCCCCATTAGAGACTCCTTCCTTTGGGTGCTCCTCTGGCACTGCAGGACCCCTGACATGTTTAACAAATGATCGATGCCCACGTTTTAGGCTATATCTGGCATGACCTTCTGATGCCCATTTGAACGGCTGCTTGTAGAAGCCCTGCCTAAACAGGCCAGAAGTAGGGTGAGTGGGCAGAGGATCACCACTCTGGGGAACCTGAGCCCTGTGGATAGCAGGTAAGGCTCCTCTCCTGGTACAGCAGAGATGGGAAGCACCTCTGAGCTCTTCTTAGGACAACACCCCTGTGAGGGCCAGTTTCCCCCGGAAATGGGCGGCTGACATGGGAGGTGAAATATGAGCGTGGTGGAGTGTCTCTGAGAGCGCCTGGCTGTGGTGAGGCGTTACCCCTTTCCTCCTGGCCTCTGCACCATGGCCACAGGGCCCAGGGCTGCTGAGCTTCCATCCCTAAGACCAGCCCTCACCCCAGCCTCCTCACACTCCCTCGGCTTTGCAGTGGGCAGGCACCGGGGGCTCTGTATGTGCAGCCAGCACTGACGGGGCAGAAAACACACTGATGTGCACTCCAGCCCTGAGTGCTGATAATGTAGGGGTGAGTAGGAGGGCCCAAAGGGGAGTCCCCAGTGTGCCCCATGAACGCCACCTTCACTAGTTTTCTGTTGCTGTGGTAAAGCACATGACCACAGCAGCTTACAAAAGAAGTCATTTTGGGCTCACGGTTCCAGAGCGTTAGAGTGCAAGATGGCATGGCTAAGGCATGTCAGCAGGGACAGCTGAGAGCTCACGTCTCCAGCCTCAAGCAGGAGGCAGAGAGCACACTGAGTGTGAGTCTTCGGAGACCTCAAAGCCTGCCCTCAGTGGCACACCCCCTCCAACAAGACGACACCTCCTAATCTTTCCCAAACAGTCCACCAACTGGGGACCTGGTAGTCAAACAAAATCCTATGAGCCCATGTCATTCGAGTCATCATGAGTACCAAGGACAGACAGTGGCAGGTTGGCCAGGAGGGGGGGCACATCAGAGACACAGGGACAAGTTTGGGCGGTGTGGAAAACAGCCTTCCTCTTGCCACCGCAGCCCTGGGGCACACTGGAGGTGCACCACAGATCTTACGGAAGAAGCGAGAGGTGCCAGGGCCTGGATGCTGCTTTCTTTCAGACCTGTGAGCAGCAGCTGTTCAAATAAACACAGTGATGGTTCCCAGCAGCCACTCCACTGAATGAAAACAAGAGAACTTGGGGCTGCTTTGAGGGAGATAAGGACCCCTAGAGCAAGCTGCCACGGAAAGCTCATCCAGAAAAGGCCTTTGTGTCTGAGGGAGAGGATGTGTGCTTCCCCTGTGGAGATGCAATCAGGACCAGCCAGGCAGAAACCCCCGAGCGCTCACCCCAATTCATCCCACTCCCTACACCTCACTCACACTGCTCGCAGCACTTTCCCACAGCTTTCCGCAGAAAATTTAAATCACAGAAAACAACTCTATTTGGCTAGAGGTGTTTTTGTTTGAAATCTATTTCTGTTCATGAACCAGCAGTTACAGAAAAGCAGGTGTCTTGAAAACATGGGAGAATTATTTTAACAGACACTTGGAATTCTTGCAAAGAAATCTAGACTGTGGGAGGAGGGTGGGTACCAATTCTTTCTCTCTCTCTCTGTCTCTCTCTCTCCCTCTGTGTGTGTGCACATATAGAAGTCAAAGGTTGACACTAGGTGTCTTTTGAATAGCTCCAACTTATATTTTTGAGACAAAAATCTCTCATCAAACCCGGAGGTTGCAGATTTGGCTAAACTGCCTGCCAGCAAACTTGAGGGATTTTTCACATCCCAAGCACCTGAGCAAAAGGTGTGCACCACTATACCCAGCTTTTACATGAGTGCTGTATATGGCTCTTACATGTGTGTAGCAAATAGATTTCACAAGCTGAGTCACCTCTCCAGTCTTACTGGCACCAACGCTTTACAACTTTTGCACATAGTGCCAAGTGTGGCATGAGGACAGCAGCCCCTAGTGAGGTTCATGGGGATCACTGTCCCGTGTCCCCCTCACCCTCCCTCCCCGTCTTCCTCAGCATCCCTCCCCTGTGGCTGGCTGCCAGCTCTAGGTCCAATCTACCATGAAGATCCCTTTACTCCCCTGGCTTTTCATTCTAACTTTGCCCTCGGAATCCTGCCTCCTCTAGGCAGGACGCCTCTGCCCTTGTGGCCTGGAAGAAAGAACAAGCCTTAGAGATGTCGCAGCTATGGAGATGAATGTGACTGTCTCCATCTCCCAGTTAGCTCCTTTCTCTGTGATTCCTTTGTAACCCAGGACCCCAACATGGAAGAAGCTCTGGCAAACACTTTGAATACCATCTTCACTTGCTGGGAGTGTGCAGCACGGACCTGGTTCGCTTCAGTGAACATGGCTTTGTGGGATCCACCGACACTTCTAGGATTTAGGACGCTGGCTTGAGGAAATGGGGCTGTGCTCAAGCGCCTGCACAGGATGGCGCTGAGCCCGGTCCCCATTCGGGATTCAGCTCTACGAAGGCTGTGCTGTGGGAGTGGGAGGGCTGGCCCCGCAGTGTCAAGGCGCTGACCTCCTGATAGGACCCCAACACGCAAGGACTCAGACAGCGTGGGGTCTGAGGGTGGTAGAGGACAATCCATTTCCTGCTCTCAGCGGTGCGCACCCCTAAGCCAACACTAAGCTGTCTGCACGTCAAACCCAGTTCCAGCAGCTGCTACCTGGAGGCGCAGGATCCAGGCACGTGTTGGCGTAAGTGTCTGTGCCAGGGTGGTGTCCGTTTACCTGCAGCCTTCTCTCCTCACATCTTGACTACATAGCTGTTTTTATTTTATTTTATTGGTCTAGTTAGCATTAGTATCCTAGAATGTTAGCTTTGCTTTTGATCATATGCAGGAATTGAAACACACGAATTAGCCATTTCAAAGGTGCAAAATAAGCTTAGGCAGCAGTGTGGGAACAGATTCTGCTGTGCTGAGGGTCCCAGAGGCCCATGCGCCAGGAACCCAGAACCTGGTCTCCAGTGCCACAGTGTAGAGGTGGGACCCTCCCCCGGGTGTGACTACAGTGTGTGTTCTCAGGGATGGGCCCTCGCTGAGGAGGACTGTCAAGAGGCAAACTGGCCCCAGGCGCCTTTGGCCCCTTGCCTTCCCTGCTCTCCTGTGGCTGGCCACAGGGGCGATGCGAGTGAGGCCCTTCCTAGGGGCCCGGTGCTGTGCTCTTGTCTATGGGACCTTGCACGGGACAAACTTCTCCAGCTTTTAGACAACAGGTGCCGCCTCCTGTTACAGCAGCAGGAAGCATGTTGAAGGCAGGCTGATTCCTGGGACGGGACTCCCAGTCTCCCAGCTCTTCCTTTCAGCCCATGGAGGACAGGGCAGGAGAACCCTCCTGCCTTTGTGAGAAGTGCACTGTACCGCGTGAGTATAATATGGGGGACACAGAAGGCAGCCCCCTCTTTTCCTGAGAGGGAAGAGGTGGAAAGGGAGTTAGCTGGGACGTGCTGGGAGGCAGCGACCCAGGCTCTGTCTTCTGAAGACAGCTTCTCTGCAGGCAGTGTCCCCGAGGAAGGCGTGGACCCTGGCTTGAAGGCCCTGGAGGAGTCCTGGGGGGCACAGAACAGGTTCCTGCTGCCACCTTTAAACAACATCTGCTGTGTCAGGGCCTGGCAGGCCGGCCCCTGAGACCTCTACTGTTGACAGGCCCAGAGTTGGGAAGGTGGCTCTGCTCGCCGTGTATGGGCCACCTACTTTTGTCCTCCTCACAGCTGTGGCTGGAGGCTGTGCCATCGTGAATTGCCCTGGCAAGAGCCCTGAGTCTGGAGCAGAAGGGTGGGATGGGCATGACACACAAGGCGCTGCCCTTTGCGTGGGCTGAGTTGTGTGTCCTTGCATCCCTGCGCAAGGACATTGGGACATGACTGCATACCCCAGTGGCCTGAGGGGCCCCTCTCTGGAGCCGGTTGCGGCAAACTTTGGTAAAAGTGAGAGTGTTCAGTACCTTAGGAGTCCCATCTTGGTTGAGCCTCAGCCTGTACATTTTGCTAAGTTTTTATCATCTTCTGCTCTCCTGGCTTGGGTTGGGATGTGATAAAGGAGAAACTGAGGTGCCCTGGGGTCCAATAGCAACATTTGGGGGTTCCCAAACTAGAGATCCACCTAGACCCAGTCCTGACGAGCTCTGTGTCCACTTCTCCACATGCTGCTGACCAGCGAGCCTGCTGTCACCACTCTGCAATGTGAGTTGTGTGCTATAAGGAGCATGGTCTCTCCAGGGAGACCTGCTGTCCTTGACACACGTCAAACCCAGGTGAAGAAAGTGTCACGAGTCAGGTGACCTCTTCCCTCTACCCCCTTGCTTTCTTCTCCCCCCTCCCTCCTCTTCCTCCCTGCCTGTGTGAGAACACACGGGACTGTGGTCAGGTGTAGGCACTTGGCTCATGCACACTGCCCACAAGCGATGTGACATCACCTACCTGAAGACCAGGCAGCGCAGATACAGCCCCGGGGGGTCCTGCACCCCAGACGGTGCTTGAAACTGGTACCACTTGAGCATCATGGGACCTCATTGCCCAATACTTGTCTACCACCAAAGCTAGAACGGCCTATGAGGCAAAACCCCACCACTAGGCTGCTGACATGGGGACTGAGCTTTGTCAATGGATGATAGTGTTCAACGGTTAGAAACACTTATAGCCAGTTTACAAAACAGAAATGAAAACTTGCTGCTTTCTTGCTGGCCTCTGTTGATGTTGGCATGTAAAAAACCTAAAGATTGAAATGATCATCAAAAAGTCCATCCCTTTGGGCTTCTGCCAGGGAGGAACTCTGTCAACAATGCCATCAACATGCCCTGGGGTTCCCAGTGTCAAAATGCACATTGCACAACTTCAAGCAGAGATGCTGCTGCATCTCAGAGAAGAACCGGATCTGGAACAAGAGTCCTGGGGGAGAGCGCTCTAGCAGCACACCCATGTTCCAGCCAGAAGACACTGCACACGCCTGCACCCTGCAGGAACAGGCAAGGCCCAGCGAGGCCAGCGAGGCCCAGCTCTCCCTGGTGACTTCCAGTGGTGGTAAAAACATCTGTGTATGCTAGTTGGCTGCCCTCAGATGCTGTGTGTGTCGTAGAGCCCTGAAACCAAGTGTCCCGGTTCACAGCTCCACCTCAGTGCCGTCCTCATCAACTTCTGTCACCCTGGGAAGGGCAGGTCACCAGCATCTGCACCAGCAAAGGTGTGCCCAGGAACCCTGGCTGCCTGGCTGGGAGTTCAGACCTACCTACTCCTGAGTCAACGCCACAGAGAAGAGAAACATTGGACTGTGTCACTGAGATATGACGACACTGAAAATGTCAGGATGTACCTTCATGTGCGAAGGCCTAGCACCAGGAGCCTGGAAGGCCAAGGTGAGTGGGGCTACTGGGGGAAGGACACACATGAGCCATCATCTCTGACCACACTTTAGGGATCTGCAAGTTCCGCTGGTGACCCCCTCTGGCTGCTCCTCTCCCACACAGAGCACAGAGCCACTCTGAATGAATGCCCTTCCTGGAGCAGCTGCTCCATCGTACTCCCATCAGACCCACGAGGTGGAGGATTTGGACGTTTAATGACAGCATATCTGCCTCAGGAATGCCTTCTGGTTCTGTGCACTCAACACAGGGCCGCCTGAAGATCCTCGAGGCTGGACCACTCAAAGCACTCAGCCAGCTACAAGTAGGACCTGGACCTTCACCCAGCCCTCAGGCCTCCACATGCCCTTCTTTACCCGCTCATGACCAACAACTCACTGTTGCTATTATTCAGTATGAACAGAATGCTGGCCGGTTATACTTTGTTCCAGCTTCCCTCGGGATAGCCCTGAGCTCTGCTCTAGGCCTCCTCACAAGCCAGCAGGACCCACTGAGCACAGGCAGCTTCAGGGTCAAGCTTTCTATGCTCATCATCTGACCCTGCCACTGTACCCTGCCCCCTGACAGGGGAGCCTTCCAGCCTTGCTGCCAGCACCCCCGGAGATGCTGCCTTTAACCTAACACACTCAGCCTGAGGCCTGTCCCGTGGCATCCACGGTAGCGCCGTCCCCAAGGCGGTCCCTCTCCACTGTCAGCCCTCCTGTGCCTTTATAGCAACCCTAGGGATGAGCTTCTCCTCCCCATATCTAGACCTGCTTTTTATTTGATGCACCACAGAAGTGTTAGCTCGACTGTTATGTAATGAAAGCAGGCTAACAACTGCGCCGCTGCCCTCACACATCAAAGTCACTGATGTCAAGTCTGAGCGACATCGCTTCAGAACACTGCATATGTTCTCCTTGATCTTAGAAAACAGCAGAGCAGCAGATCAGGCACAGTTCTGTGCTGCGGCAGCCATGTTGCTAAGTGGCCACAGATGAAGCAGATCTGCCCTAGCTCAAGAGCTTCCTGCTCTTTTAAAAGTCCAGGGTTCTCTGTCCTCCGGTCAGGGCAGTCTGGCCCTCTGGGATAGGTGGCAGCAGGACCACAGAGCTCAGGAAGGCTAGGTCAATCAGCTTTCTGTAATGTCGGAAGGTTTCTGGGTATGGCACACATACTGTCCCCCTGACTTTTTTTTCATCCTGCCCAGGGCACAGGCTGAGGCTGGCCTTTCTGCCCGGGAGTTGTTCTGCTTACTTAGCCACACCCCACAAGGGACGCAAGCACACCCCAGTGGGCAGACACTGAGGGGCCATGTGGAGAGAGTGGACACTAACATATCCCAGTGTGAAGCCATAGACCAGCAATCATCGCTTCCTGCAAGAGCCGCACTCGAGAGTTAAGCCCTTGTGAAGTGCTGCGAGCAAGCCGAGCACCCTGCACGCTGCGGCAGGGGTTGGAGGTTCAGGGTTGGGCGTGTGCTGTATTTGGGGGTCAGCTCTGGGAGGCGCTTGCGGGGATGAGCTCCCACAATTTTAACAGCGACAACCGGAGGGAAAGGACCGAAGGCCTCAGCAGCCACAGACAGAGCCCAGGACTTGCAACGGGCCACTGTGGTGGGAAGGCCGCTTGGGGCTGGGCCTGGCCTGAGTGGGCAAGCTAGGGTTCTGTTCTCTGTAGACTGAAGAGAGGAACAGGAAAGATCATCAGTGAGAGAAATCATCAGAAAGCCCACCCCCGTGTAACTCTCCAGCCATTCTCACATGTCGCCCCATGAGGACTAAGGGACACGGGACAGTATGCTTGCTTCTCGGCCGAGATGAGGCAGGTACCTGCACACCCAGGTGGCCACCGCAGCGTGGTGACAGCAGGCCCCAGCTGCCCGCTCCGTTGTGTCACTGTGAATGTGTAATGGATGCTTCCTGTGAAATGGGTGAGCATGGCCTGGGGACATCCGTCCATCAGCACGAACCAGGGCCTATCCCTCAAACCTGGCCACGTGATCACTGCATGCCGGCTTGACTGAAGAGGGGTTGATGGTCAGAACCCTGGACATCATGTTGTGTGTGTTTAATCTAGTGTAAAACAATCTCATTACTAATACCCTGCTGACTCAGAGCTTCAGTGCCCACCGAGCTGAGGCAGAAGGACACGCCCTGAGGACAGCTGTCACACTCAGGTGCGGTGTCCTAGAGCAGCTTTTTGTTCTGTGTGCTCGTGGTGTAGAATGGGTGTGCACATTGGCACATCTGTGGTATGCGGGTTACTGTGTACACTAGCTTGTCTGTGATATGGATGGCTTCACAATTGTGGGCTTCTGTGCTTCTGTGGCCTGGGATGTGGGTGGCTGCGTGCACCCGTCTGTCTGTGATCTGGGCTCTGGCCTTCTTCCCTCTGACCCTGAAGTAGTAGTGCTTTCTCACATGGATTTGGGGTGGTAAAGGTCAAATGCTGCCTTGACAGGGCTTCCTCTCTCTACCTGCACTTAGTTTTTGCTTTGTTTCCTCTGCTGTGGGCACCGCTCTGTGGGGTCAGGGGAAAGGTGACCAACAGGGGGTTTCCCAGCACTGCCCACCGAAGAAGGCAGGGGGCCTCCTCGATGTTCAGTGAGCGGCTGCTGGAAATGCCGCTCAGACATCTGCCAGTTTTGCCTTCAGGTGGAGACCTGTGCTCCAAGTGGAGGGGACGTGAACAGGTTACAGTGCAGGTTCATATTAGTCTCGAATTCTGCCTTCTGGGTGGGCCCTGGGGAAGCTCAGCATCACTGGAAGGGTTGTGTTTTCTATGGAGTCAGCCTCTGAGTAAGCTCACATACAGGAGAGGCACGCCGGCAGAGTCCAGAGGCCCGGGAGGCCTTCCCAAGTGCCAAGGGGTGGGGCTGGGCAATGTCTGGCAGGCTCCCCCGCAGCTTTGCACTTCCCTCACTGGCAGTGCTAAGTGGTCCCCGGTGTGTCCGGCAGGATGCCAACCTGGGGTGTGGACCGCGACGGTGGCACCTGCTCCTGGGAGGGCACGAAACCTGCAGCGCTGAATGAACTAAGTGAGGGTCGCTTGGTTTCGGGAAGCTTCGGCATTGTGCCGGGGACAGTTTCAGGTTGCACCACTGATTTAGTTCCTTGTGGCCATGCCCATTCCACCACCCTCAAGCTCATCCTGCAAAGGCTTGAGAAGCAACTGACCTCTAAGTGGGCACAGCTGAGCTGACCGTGCTGCGGTACAGAGATGGCCTGGGCCATCAGCAGTGAGAGGAGGGCGACCCTCATGCCAGGCTCCCCCAGAGCACTGTGCAAGGAGAAGAAAGGGGCACGAAGTGTGGGCGGCTCTAAGTCCGAAGTGATTGCACAGGTGAAAGACTGAGGGTAGCTCACACTCAACCAGACTTCTTGGGGACTGTTTCAGAGAAAAGCCCTCCTGGAGGCCAAACCAGCTCTGATCAGGGAGCCACACCAAGGTGGGCAGAGTGCTAGAAGACACCCAGCCCTGTCCGTGCCCCTGTTCTTATCTATAGCAGCAGCCACAGCAGCGACTTCTATTCGTGTATGAGCAAATGAGGCGCTCCACGAGTCATATGTCACCATACACAGCTGTAAGAGTGGTCACAGCATTGCACAGCGGCAAGGCAGACGTTGACAGGAACAGCTGAGCAGGTGCCTGGAGAACATGCCTCAGCCTGTGTGAAGATGCTGTGTGTTCCAGTGAGAAGCCCGAGCGTCTGTGCATGGGGAGCAGAGGGCACCTTGGCCCACTCCAGGACACTCCATTCCAGTTGGGCCTATCCCACCCAGGATACGTGTGTCAACAGCAGCAGCGGCAGCGGTGTTCTTGTCCCTGTACAACCTAACAGAGCAGAGTGTAAGTGTGTTCCTCCCACACTGGGCAGGCGTGGTCCACTTGCCAGGAAGTAGGCAGAAGCTATGGCGGAGAGAAGGGCTCAGCAGCCCTGGGCTGAGCATATGAGGAGCTGGCTCAGAGCGGAGCTCATTGCTGGAAGCCACAGAATGCAGCTGGCCAGGCAGGGGTGAGGGGTACGGGTGGAGCACTAGAGCCGGGGCCTTCCCACCTGCCTGGCACTGGGTGGAGCTGAAGGTAAATAGGCCTTCTGCGGTCACACAGGCTGGCCTGGCTCTTCTGATGGGAGCGAGGTGCGGGAAGCACAGGGACAGCCCCCTCCCCCAGCCCTGTGGGCCCTATTCTCGGGGAAGCCAGTTTATAAACCCGAATGTCAGGCCCCTGAAACTTCCCGTGGGCAGAAGCACCACCAGCTGGGGTCCAGGTGGGGCCTGCAGGGCAGGCTTCGGTCACAGAGGCGTGCTGGGCAGCGCCACCAAGGCAGCCAGCCTTCGGCCACAGTCTGTGCCTTCTGGCTTTTACCTTTGCTAACTTGCCTCACTGACTGAACGTGGGTTCTGTACTATGTAAATGGCGTGCTGTTGGAAACCTAAAGGACTTGTAAAGTTTACGAAGAAGAGTGTGGGAGGGAATCGCCGAACAGGTTAGAGCCTGGTAAGCTGTTTGGTTGGTTGGTTTTTGTTTTTGTTTTCCCTTCGCAGAGTCAGGAGGGCGGTCAGTCAGGACAGTGCTGAACAGGCCTTCTCCTGGTGGAGACCTCACTGGCTTTGATCCTGGAGGCTGCCCAGCCCACGGACTACAGTTCGCATAGGCCGTGCAGCCTCATCATGGCCCTCAGGTGTGTGAACTCTCTCAGATTCTGTGCTGCGACAAAAACATGAGCCACCACCGGCTCCTTGCGGCTGTCCCGGGATCACTGCCTCTGAGGGCGTCTGAGCAGGCTCTGTCCCACACCCAGAGCGTCTCCCAAGGAGGCTGCAGAGGGCACTGGACCCTGGCCTGATGGGAATCAGGCAGGTGGGCCTGGCCTCTGGAGAGCAACATTTGAAGTTCTGATCGCTGTGGAGATAGCCAGTGCTAAAGGACAGGGAGCCACTCCCTGTCAAATACCCCTCGACCTCCAGGGAGCAGGGCAGGATGAGAGACCATGTGGGTCAGGGCTTTCCCCTGGCCCAAGCCTGCACAGCCCGACCCACTCTTTCCCTGCTTGCCACACTGTGTTTCTCATAGGACACAGCAAAGGGACCAGAAGCGGGCTTTGACCACCGAGCCCTGAGCTGCCACCATCCACATTACAATACAGGCTCACATTGCACGCGCTACCTGGAGAAAGAGTCCAACTGAAAACTTGCAGCACTGTTCTGCTGAGTGGAGGTCACCTCCACGCCGCTGCGTGTTGGAAAATTTCCATCCACTGGCTGCTGCAGGGACGGGGAAGGCCGCCATCTGCCATCCTAAGGGTTTAGGCTACTGTGACAGGATCACTCGTCCTTAATTGTAGCATCACTCATGGGAGACACAGCCGTTTCCAGAGCCCAGCCTGGCTGAGTGGTGCGGCACTGGTGTGAGCTCCATAGTGTGAGCTCAGCAGGGAGGCTTCAAGGGTGCTGGAAGCCAGGTTTCTCCTCAGAAAGAGGCAGGAAAACAAGCCTCCCCAGCATGCAAGCTCAGCTGCACACGCCTGGGAACCACTTCTCCAGACGAGGGCGGCTGGCCTCGAGAGACTGGTTCTAGGACGTGGAGGTGACCACCGGGCTGTGGGCTCAGAGGAACTTGGTCTCCTGCACAGAAACACGTGGCTGGAACGGGCTGCCAGTCAAGGCCGCCTGTGCGTGCCATGACGTGTGTGCAGGTGCGCGCCGTATGTGGTGCATGTCTCTGGTGCGCGCAGTGACGTATCCATGTGTGGTGTGATGGTCGGCTGTGGGTGCAGAGCGCTGTGTGTTAGCCTGGGGTGGTGTGCTGCGCACGGCTGAGGAAAGCGTGACGTGTGGAGTGTTTGTGTAAGGTAAACGCATGGTGTAGAGGTGTGTGCGTCTTATAGACACAAGTTCGATGTTGTATCTGCAGGTGTGGGTGTGTGCTCTGGAGGCCCTGGCAGAAGCTTGTTCTGGAACATTCAGAAGTTTGGGATGACGGGATAAAAGTGTGAAAGCAGCTCTCTGAGCTGAAGCGCAGTAAGCAGCGCCAGACAGGGAGCTGGTATGTGGACACAGGGTGGCTGTCCTGGCCAGCCGGATGAACAACTACTCCAGGAACGCAACCTGTAGGGCCCAGGATTTAGGATTTACCCTGACAAAGGTAGAATGCCAAAGCAAACTAAACTAGCTGATAAATACAACTGGGAAATGAGGTGTCTTTTCAAAACACAGACAGTAAAAGCTTAAAAGTTTGAGAACACTTATTTCCCTTATACTGAGCGTATGAATTGGCAGAGTCCTTCCAGAAGGTAATTTGGCAATAAAAATGCACATACTGTATGAGCAAGAAATCCCATTTCTAATTTACAGAAATTATGGCATAAATGCATGGATTTGTATAAGAATAGCCGCAGTGCGGCAAAGCAAACAAGGAGAAAACAATGTCCTGAGGGGCCCAATGCACCCAGGCCAGGCCAGGCGTGGCAGCAAGTCCACATCCTGTTGTCAGAGAGTGAGCAGGGTTAGAAATCTGTGGCTGGTGAGCCACACTCAAATGAAACAGAACCCAATGGGCGATGGTGACCGGAAGCCATGTGTCCACTGCAGGAGGCACACTCGGGCCTGGGGTCGGTAAGAACACCTTGATGCACCAACATGGGCTCGGGGGAGGCTCTATGAGACCCTCTGCGACTCACGTGACACTCACAGCGAATGGCTTTCTTCCTCCCGTGCTTTCCTGTCTTTCCAATAGAGCAAAGGCTCACAGGAGGTGTGGCCCAGCAGGACAGTGAGTAGTCCAAGGGCACGGTGGCCTTGGCCTCTGTAGTGGTTCACGTGCCCTGAAAGTGCCTCAGAGCAGCCGCTCCCTGACCTGCTGGCTCCACTTGAGGTGTCAAGATGAAGTTCAGAGGGCCCAGGGATGCCATTTGCCTGGCAGTCATTTTATAAGCTGCTGAGGCTTCCTTGATGACAGGAAGAGCTTGGGAATGGAGCTTCCTATCCACCAGGCCCAGACCCAGGACTCTGCTGGTATTTTCCGGTAGGGTTGCCTTCTCTTGGGACCCCTTTGGAGAGTTCTCATGGATGAGAACTAAAATAAGATTTTCTACCAGCTACTTCATAAGGCAAGATCTCTGCTTGGGCTCAGCTCCCACCAACGGGACCTAAAGCTTTGCAAGTGATGGTATTTTGCAAGCACTTGGCCACTTATTATTCATGGGCATTGCATTTGAGAGCATAGGTGGTAATTTAAAGTGAATGAGCCATGAACACTCCACTTAACATCAAAGCATGGCTAGGATGGATCGATTTGCGCCACGCTCTCCTGGCCGCAGATACTTTTCTGAACATGAAGGCCAAGAACCTCATTCTGGGATTAATCAGCAGTGATGAGTTTAAATAAACTAGATAAAATTTCTATGTGCAATGTAGGGATCTTCCCCAGGCGTCACGAGCGCCTCTGAGCCACTGCAAGGGCTGTGGAGACACTTACCCGGAGCTGGCAGCCTCAAGGAGAGGAGGCTGCAGACTGGGCAGCCTGGGCAGCCTGGGCCTCTCTTGTCATATCGCCCAGCAAATGCTCTTACCAAGAGAATGTTACAGGTTTAAACAGTTCCGGAGGCCCGTGAGCTCAAGTCTTCTGGGCCCTATGTCTGTCAATCTCCACCCGAAGCTCAGGGTAGCCAGCCTGCATTCAGGTCTCCATGTCTCCAACCACATCCTGCTGCCACTGCAGCCCTGTGACTCTAAAAGCTCACCACTCAACTGCTGTCCAGGTCACAAGCAGAAACGTGGGCAGCAAAGGACCCGACGGTGTCCAGGCGCCTCACCTTTGTATTGGGGTGCTTCAACTTTTCTGTTGAAGACTGCATGGGATCGTCACACATGGCCAACCCAGGCAGCAGGGGCCAGGGTGGGTTCAGTCACATGTGGCAACAAACGTGGGCTCGTGAGCCTGCAGATATCCTGTGAGTTTCACAGAGACTCAGGGTGAGATCCTCGTGGGAAAATACAGATTTGCCTCAAGACGTTAGCATACTGCCAGGCTCAGGCCGACAGCAGGTTCAGGATAGAGAAGGTCCATCTGACCTTCAGTGGTCACTTCTAAATGTGACACGTGGTGAAGATGGAGTGTCAGGCCTGAAGGCCAAACTGCTTCTGTGAGCAGCTGGACACAGGAGGCCTAGCTCTTCCCACATTCCCTACAGTGGCCCGTCACAGATTGGCCCTGACATCATTCTTCTGCACAGCTTTTATGGTGTACCTAGAATTACACATGGAGGCTCAAGAATAAATGAGGCCCACAGGTGACAAGCCTGCTAGATGCTCCCAACAGTGGGAGTGGAGGCAGGATGGTAGGTGCAGGCCTGGAGACAGAGCACACTGTGGCTAGCCTTAAGTCATTTCTGGCAAGTTCTAGGCCTTCATTTTCTTTTTCATACAAGATTCCTGTTTTATAGTCCTGCTTAGAGCAGTGAACACCCAGGACCCATCTCTGGTCCCCACTTCCCAGGATTTTCAGGCAGACCAGCCTCCATAGACCCTTCCCCGGGAGAGCAGCAGGCCACAGGGTCCCCAGGGGCTGGATACAGGCCAGAGAAGTGGCTGCTGCCTCTCTGCGGCGGGCCCCACTTCTTCCCACTAGCCCACTCTACATGGCCCTCTGCCTCCCTCTCTTAGCGGCCCATTCCCACCACAGCTGCCCAGCCACATGCTCTGGGCCACAGGACGGATTCCACAGGAACCCTTGTCTCATCCCCTGATCCTTAAGGCCTTGATGCTTGGGAGCCAGTGTGAAACAGCTGGGTTCGGGACAACTCAGCTGCAAGGTTGTCTGGTTGTGGGGTGGTTATGCAAAGGCTCCGTGAGCTGTGGCGTAGAGGGCTCCCTTCTCATAACCCGTGTGGAGCCCCGTATCTTCTAACATTTTAACTGTGAAGCAGCTCATGGATCAGACAGCTTCCGGGGAGAGGGCTGCATCACCTCCATTCCCAGAAACCTCTCTGCCAAAACCAGTGAAATACCACAGTGAAAATTTAAGCCAAAAAGCACCATCGTGCTGAGGCAGGCCACCTGCCATTTCTACAGAAAGCCTTCTACGCTGGGCTCCCGGGTGGCTGCGGTCGATGCCAGCATTGCCACAGTTGTCATGAAGATGAAGATAAGTATCCTACCTTTCTCCAGGATGGAATTGGGGGTGTGGCCTTTTACCCATTAGAATGTATGCTCCAGGAGCTGAGCTGTGCCCTGGGCACCTGTCAGAGCAGGTTCTTTCCAAGACACTCACAGGTGATGGTTGCCCTGCCAAGGCTGGACATGGCCGTTCATCATGCTCCTGAAGATTCTGTGCATCTAGGGACTTGAAATCCTGCATTCAGCACTCACAAGCCTTCAAGAGTCCTTCTCCCTTCTGGGCTTCCCCTGAAGAGTGCTCAAAGTGACCTGGCATTCATCAGGAAACATGGTTCCAAGCCACCTTTAGGGCTGTCTAGAGCAGCAAAGTTTCACTATTAAGGAGATCCTGCCCCAGGGTAGTTTCAGAGGAGTGTACTTGTGGCAGATGCCACAGCCACGGGGACATCCTGAGCAGCCTGAGGAGGCATGGAGTGGGGCAGTGGTGAGCCCTCTCCTCACAGCACCATTAGCAGAAAGCACGGCACACCGCCTGTGGGTGGTGGGCGGGAAGGCTGTCTCAGGCTGTCCCGGGCAGTTCAGTATTGAGTGCGGGTCTCTCAGAGAATATTGCATGTGCCATCTGTGTTCAGAGACACAGGAGCCCGTGGGCATCTTCAGGGTGGCAACGCCTCATCAGCACTGTTGCTCACGGTGAAGGAGCTGGAGGAAAAGGCCCCTCCCATGGGTCCTTGGTGGCCTGAGTCCTCTTGAGCCAACCTGTGTTTATGTCTCACACCTGCCTCTTGTGCCCATTCAGGCTCAACTTGCATCTGTGCGATCCAGCCCCTCAGCCCAGTTTGCTGTCATTTGCCAGTCTCTGCCCACCTTTCACCTCCTGGAAGCAGAAGGTAGGAATCGCAGTTTTCAGGACAGCCATGCAAAACATCCTGTGCTCAGGTGAGTGGGTCTACATAGAGGGCACATGAGCGCTGAGGGGAGGGGGACGAGACAAAGGCCCATCAATTGGTGTCACGCTGTTGACTGGGCTCTGGTGGCTCATGGCTTGTAAGTTATGGAGAACTGAGCAGTGGTCTCCCACACAGGAAGATGTGCCGGACCTGGGGCTTGGCTGTCCTTCAGTGCCAACTGAGATGGTGGTAGGGCTTTAATCTGTGGTGACACCGTATTCTCAGGTACAAATTAATCTGGGAATAAGAATGATAAGAATGATTTCTCGGGCCTCGTCTCTATGTGTGCTTCCAGGGGTCCCTCTGGGGTCAGGAGGTAGCTGTGGTCCTGGCTGACCCAGTCTAGTTAACGTACATACCAAACAACACTTGACGGGTACTTGACGGGTTCCCCAGGAACTAACCCCTCCTCCTTGGGGGATAGGTGCCAAATACCTCTTGAACTCTTTCCACTTAGAATTTCACCTTGCTTTCTATTTTCAGACTTTTAGGATATGAACGTATGGTTGATAGCTTGTTCTTCCCAGAGGCGCTTATGGAGTGAACAGAATACATCTCGCACTAGATGGGACAGACTAGGGGGGACAGGTAGAGGTTATTTCACACCAAAAGTGATGCCACTGACTCCGCCATGATTCCTTGAAGACAGCCTCTCAGACGGCTCATCATGGTGACGGGGAGCACAGGAAATCGGAAAACAGGAAGACAGGAAGGAGCTCTGGTGTGCATTGGCCAGGCACTGAACACTGTGGACACTTCCACAGTTCATCACCTGAGGGCGTGCCACTGTGCTCTGGGGGTAGAGCATAGATTATCCGCAACACCGACTTGGGATAAAACAGAACATGATTTCTGTTCCTGACCCCTGGTCTAAGGAAACCGTTCATCAGTGCGCATAGTAAAAACACATATTTTATCCATCACATAAACAAGCATTATCTTTGGGAAAATTAAGAGTAATTTTTCTTTCTTAAGGGAGAGATAGTTTATCTGGCTTTCAGCTCCAGATTGTAGCCCATCGTTATAGGAAGTGAAGGCAGGAACTTGGAAGTAGCTGATGACATCCACAACCAAGAGCAAAGAATGATGCATACATTTGCTGCCAGCTCACCTCCTCCACTCTGGTACAATTCAGCACCCCCAAACAAG
>NW_026590503.1:2591091-2599747 GCF_907164565.1 Psammomys obesus
GCTCACCTCCTCCACTCTGGTGTAATTCAGCACCCCCAAACAAGAAGTAAACGTAGATTCATAGCATTGTATACATATCTGTGACAGAATGGATGGGAAACTGTCTAGGAAACAAAGGGAACTAATGCATGCCACAGGAGATGGGGGAAGAGTGAGGAAAAGGTGAGGGAGAGGAGCAGTGCTCAACAGACCATGCGTTTATGTGTGAAATACCCTTATTGATACTGTAGCATATACAGAGTACATACAGGAAATGTTTATGAGAGAAAAGTGAAGATTAATATCTACACAGTGGTGATTTGTTTCAGTGGTCAGTGTTGTGGTAAAGAAATTACATCGGGATAAAAACGTTTATTAGCCCTATAATTATTATGGCGGCATTATTTAATGCGGTGTCACAATCGATAAGACAGATACCTGTCAGATTTTATAACTGCCTTATTTCACCTTGGGCTGGGCAGGTAATCCCCCTATGCTACGTTATCTCCCCCATCCCACGTCCCATCCCATCTACTTCATTCCTAATTGGGCTGCCTCCCTCTGTGATTTCATAAATACTTGCTTACCCTTCATCTGGACCCATCCTTTCCCAGCCATTCCTGGAGTCCTTCCTCTGGCCCATTAGGTTCCTTTAATATGCTAAGGCATTGTGGCTTCCTCCTC
Organism: Psammomys obesus; assembly: GCF_907164565.1. Taxonomy (NCBI): domain Eukaryota; kingdom Metazoa; phylum Chordata; class Mammalia; order Rodentia; family Muridae; genus Psammomys; species Psammomys obesus. The sequence continues at coordinate 2,591,755 of NW_026590503.1, forward strand.
TGTCTCTTTCCCAAGATCCCCCTCTCCCCAAAGCTCAGGAACCTTGGCCACACCTCCCCACCCACCTTGTCCAGGTGAGTCAGCATTTTATTGGTTAAACAGAGGCAAAGTTTACAGTAAGTGTCCACTTGTAGCAAACAGCAAGCAGGCCTCAGGGGGAAAAGCGATGACCATTGAACAGAGAGCAGCGGAGCAGCCCCTGGTAGACAGCTTGACAGTGGCTAAAATCACCTGGGAGGATGATCTCAACGAGACTAGCTGGGTCGGTCTGTGGGCACAACTAGCCCAGTTAGGTCGGTCTGTGGCACAGCTGTGAGGATTGCCTGGATCATACTAATTGGTGTGGGGAGAACCAGCCAGAAAAGAAAATGTTTTGAATAAATAAAATGCTTATTTACAGCCTGGAAAAGTTTAGTAGACACGGAGTGATCTCCTGCCCAGCCATATTTAAAGGGAGTTCACAGAAGAGGCTGCTGATGTTCTGTGATGAGGTGATTTGAGATTAGGCAGGGCACAGAGGAGACCCCAACCTGAACTGTATGAGAGCGAGTGCTCAGCCTCTGAGCTTCATATGCCCCCTGCAGAGTGCCTGTGTGTGTGTGCGTGTGTGTGTGTGTGTGTGTGTGTGTCTGTATTTCCAAATGGCTCTGTGCTGTCAAACATACATGCAGTTAGATCAACAGAGCTCTGGCGGTAGTGAAGAATGATTCTCAGGAGAGAGAGAGCGCTCTTGATACAAACTCTTTCATCTTGCATCTCTGAGGCTTCGAGTCTGGATCAAGCTCTGCCCTTCCACCCACCTACCACACACACTCACGTCTCAGCCTCAGCTCTGTCTCCCACGAGTGTGCTGCACCATGGGGGCTTGTCCTTCTGAGCCTGGCGTGGCCCACAGACGCTGCTCAGGTCCCAAAGATGGCAGCTCATCTTTTTAAAGGCCGTGTAGTGCTCCGGCGCGTATGTGGGCTGTTTTCTTTGTCCATTCATTTATGCACGGACACTTACGGTTTGTATTATCTTGACTACTGTCAGCGGTGTTGCACGGAGCACGGAGGGCAGGTGTTTCTTGCGCATGCTGGTTTATCTCACAGTGCACACCGGGGAGGGGCCTAACTGAATCACAGCGTCGCTCCTGGTTTTCTTCTTTGGAGGGGCCTTCATGCCATTTTCAGTAAAAGATACGCTAACTTACAGTGCTAAGCTCAAGGTGCAAGTGTCCCTGTCTGCACACGTGGCCAGCACTGGTTCCCTGTGCTCCTTTTATTTAATGGGCATTCTAGCAGTTGGGCAAAGGTGTTTGTTTGCCTTTCCCCGGTCACTGAGGGTAGGGGCTGGTCTGAGTGGAAGCACCTTCACTGGCTAGTTATTTGAGTGCTCACTCCCCAGTTAGTATCAACGTTTGGAGAGGCGATGAAGCTTCCAGGAGGCGCAGCAGACTTTGAGGACAGCCTTACCCTGCCTCCTGTTTTCTCCCTCTCTGGTTCCTGTGTAGAGAAGAAAAAATTCTTTTCTTCTGCTGACAAGCATGCCATACTTCTCCCTCCATGAAACCTGGATCCTCCTGAAACCTGGAGCCAGAAACAAGCTCTTCTTCCCTAAGCTGCTTTTTGTTTCGGTGTTTCCTCACAGCAATGGAATAGGAGCCAACACTCATATGCCCCACTGCTCTCCGTGCGTCTGTACAAAACGTCTATCCACGTCCTTTGTCCTCGCACCGGGTTGTTTGGGTTTTCTGCTGCTTGGCTTGCACAATGTTCCTCCTGCTCTGGAGGCTATTGGTGAGTTTGTCCGTGGCTTCCTCTGGTTGACTGTCACTTCATTTGTTTATCTCTGTTTGTGTACTCTGTGACTGTTCCATCTCAAGACTCCCTGGACTACCATGGCATCCCTGTTTGAGTAACTTCCTGGCTTTAGGTGACATGCTGGATCTGCTGAGTGTAGATGTTGTTTGAGGTAAGGGTTTAAACTCCCACTTGGGTCTACCATTTCTCTGACATCATCTGCTGACAAACTGTCCTTTTGTGGCGCCCTCCAGGAGGATTGGTGGCTGCGATTGTTTTCACTTATTTCTGGGGTTTCTGTTCTGTTCCACTGGTCTGTACATTTGCTTTAATATCAGCTCTCTGCTTCAAAAACTGTTGTCATATATATATATATATATATATATATATATATATATATATATACACACACACACTCATAGTTTTCTCATAATAAAAAAACATATCAATCTTTCTTTTTGGTGTAATTTCTCCATTGCAGACAGATTTTCCTTGGCAAAATAAACATTTTCCAAAAGGCCATTGACAGAAACTACTGGAAGAGAAGATACTATTTATACACCCTAATGTACCTGTTAGTTAAACTGAAGCTTTTTGTGGGCCCTTCAGACATCGTGTGGGTCGGATTCCCTCAGAAGCAGTGTGGGCCGGACTTCCTCCACGCACGGGGCTTCGCAGTAGCAACGCGTGGCCCTGGGGAAGGCTGACCATTGAGCTTTCCACGCGCTGAGCACAGGAACAGCAAAGGCCAGCTTCATAACCACAAAGCAATGTGATGAGCTTAGGACCCCCCCCCCTGGAAAAAAAGTTTCCCTGGATCGCCCGCCCGCCTCCCTCTTCTCCTCCTCTTCCTTTCCTACACCCGTGTCCCTATTTGCTGTGTGACCAAGGTGTACACAGCACATGCGCAGTCAGAACGCAGCCCTGAAGTCCGGCTGAGCTTCCTCCGGAGGGCGCCCAGACACATCTAGACCTTTCTAAGCAGCAAACTGTTGGTGAGGCTGTGAAATTATGCCTAAGTGCCCATATGGACACACGTGCGAACACTTCCTGAGGAGCATGCAGCTCCTCATGTGTGCACATACACACTTACACCCATTCTGGGGCACGCACATGTGATTGTTTGAACGGGAGTCACCCCCTCGGTTCATTGCCCCCCCCCATGGCGGAACTTTTTGGCGAGGATTAAGAGGTGTGGCCTTGATGGAAGGGGTGTGTCACTGGAGGTGGGCTTTGAGGTTTCAGAATCCCTTACCATTCCCCATCAACTCCCTCCCTCCCTCTCTCTCTTTCCCTCTTTTCCTCCTTCCCCTCCCTTCCCCCTCCATTCCTCATGCCTGTGGATCAGATGCGAGCTCTCTTGGCCAGGGCCATGCTGCCCACCATGATGGGCATGGATTTCAACCCTCTAAGACTATGAGCACCAAAGTAAATGCTTTTTTAAAGAAGTTGCCTCGATCATGGTGTTTTGCCATGGCAAGAGAAGAGTAACTAAGAAAACAGACTTCCAGCTCCCCGTGTACACATAGGAACAAACTTTCTGGGCTCCACACACATCCATCTCCCCTGTGTGCACACACCTGCTGGAGAGCAAAGATACCAGCTTCCTTGTGTGCTCACAGGCACACACTTTCTGGGGAGCATATCCATCTAGCTCCCCTGTGTACAGACACACATGCATGCTTGCATACACACACACACACACACACACACACACACAGGTCCCCTCTAAATATGTGTCCCTTATGAGGTGCCATCCAGAAGGTTGTGCGGAAAACAGCACCCACAAGTCCGTCATCAGGACATGGCAAATTCTGACTCTCCAGCGGAGGGCTCTGCAGACCCTTCTTCTGGCCCCTCAGTCCTTTGCTCAGCTCAGGGCCAGGCCTTCCTCAGTGGCAAGGACATGCTTTCCCCAGTCCTGTGCAGTGATGATGTTCATCTGGAGATGAGACTGGGACCTAGGCCCTGTGTCCACACTTGTTCCCACGTCCCTGAGGCCTCGTGGGTCACTGCATGGAGGTTTGCAGGGCTGCCTGTCGCAGCCCCTCCTGTGATAGCCACACACGCCATGACACACCACCTGCCCTTCTTCCACAAGTTACACAGGATCAGAAGGCTGAAATCCCGATAGAATTTCAGGACCCTTTCCTTTTCCAACAGCCCGAGTCCCGCCCTCCCCCACCACCCTTTCATGCAGCATTTGGAGGACTTTTGCGGCCCTCAGTGTGTCTTTAAGAAGCAGAGAAAAAAAACATACACCAGTGAGTGAGATTTAGATGAAGGGAGTCAGCTGATTGAGCCTGGAAGGAGGCTTATTCTCCAGCATCCTTGTTAAAAAGTTCAAAGCACATTTTTCTTATAAATTAGGCAGGAGTAAAATGATGGGAAAGGAAGAAAAAAGATTCCGAGACATGTGAAGAATTCAAATGAGCAGCAGGGAGGAAAATCAGATGCACAGAGCTCACATCAGACATAAAACCCTGGCACTAAAAATGCCTTGAAGTTGCCCTGTGTCAGCTGATGGCATCTAGGCCTTGCTGGCCATTTAGGAGCGGGGGCAGGGCAGGGTTGGGGTTCTATCTCAGTAATTAACTCAGTTACATAACTGAGTGAAAAGACCATCCACGGCGAATGGGAACAGAGCAGTCCAACAGGGAGCAAAACAGCAATAAGAGGCCTGCGGAGGGGGGGGGGGCTGGGGATTAGCTGTGCTGAGCAGGGGAGGACAGAACAGGCAGCCCTCCCCTGCGGAAGCCTTGAACCGAAGGTACTGAGGGCTCAAGAGCATGGAGGTGGGTTATGGGTACCCTAGCCAGGGAGCTAGCAGAGTGCTTATGGCTTTGTGCCTGGGGCCAGGACTGCCCGAGTGCATGTAAAATATGCTCTCTGTGTGCAGAGGAGCTGAAAGGCGCATGTGTACTGAAAGATGAAGGATCTATGTGGGTGTGGGCAAGCTGGAGGATGCATGTCTCCTAAGATGTGAAGATGTGTGTATGTGAACATACAGTGTCCGTGTGCAGTTACATGTAGATGTACCTATAAGGGTGTGTGCATGTATGGCTATGTATAATACACACATGTATATGTATGAGAAATAAAATCTGATGCTTCATTTGCAAAGTAAAGCTACCTTGAATCAGCTGAGGCTCAGTTCCTGACCAACAGGAAGCACTGGGAAGACCCCTGCGGGCAGCCTGCTGAGTTCACCACCCCACCCAAACTCCAGGGGCCTACCCAATCCTCCAACACAACTCTGCTAGTCTGGCCGCCTGCTCCTTAAGCTCGTGGCTTAGAGTAGAAAATCACAGACAGCCAAGCTTACCCAACAACCCATATATGAGACAAGGTCAGCTGGCTGACAAGCTTGGAAATAAACGGAATAACACATAGAGATGAACCCACTGCATTCTGAAGAGAAACACACAACTCTAAGTGTCTGGGGGAAGGAGAAGATCCACATGACATGTAAGGCTGGGCCCCTCGATCCATCAGTGTGAGAGAAGAGGAAGCGAGCTGTGCTCAGGGCGGAAACCCTGCTCTCCGTGCTCCATCAGTGCGCACACTCTGGGCCGATGCCTGGCTTTGCAAAGTTGGAACATAAACCGCCTCACACACAATACTACTTATGACTTCTAGCACGCTTAGAGAAATGAGGCTCTCTGTGTCTCACACACATGCATTAGCGAATGTACTAGGACGTAGGTGCATGCATAGTCTTGATTCTCAGCTTGACGAGGTGGACAAGTGCCTAGGAGGTTAGAAAAGCACACTGCTCACTGCACTGTGAGAACATTTCTAGGGGCCTACTAAGAGGGAAAGACTTCCCCTGAGCGTGCTCTGCATCCACCACAGAGGAAGGAGAGAGCCTGTAGCTCCAGCATCCTCCAATTCAGGCAGCCTTGGTGTGAGCTGGTCCCCTCTGCGTGCCTTCCTCACCACGGTGGACCTACGCCCTTAGAACTGTGAGCCTGAGTCTTTCCTACCCTAACTTGCCCCAGTGATAGAAAGCCTAACGTCGTGTGTGTGTATAGAGATGCTTATTCAGGTCTCAATGTGTACATGCACGCACACAGGAGCATGGGCGCATGTACACACATTACATGTTTATGTACACAGATACATGTATATATGCTTACACATGCACACATATTTGGATGTATGCTATGTGTTTGTGTATGCATATGTGTATAGATATTCTCAGATGTACACGTGTGCAGGTACACATTTGTGTTTGTGTGAATTTCTAGATGGTATGATGCTTAATCTGGTCAACTTGATGAGGCTAAAGTCACCATGGAAACAAAGCTGGGCATGGTGTGAGAGCCTCTACGTTAGGTTAATTAGGGTGGGAAAGCTCACCATCTTGTAGGCAGCACCATCTCTTAGCATGTGGGCTCAGGGCCTGGTCACCATATGTTCTTGCTGCCATGCTTGCTCTGCTATGATATGCCTGGAACCCAAACCGGAAGACATTCTTTGTGAAGTTGCTCCTCGTGAGGTATTTGATCAGAGCCACGAGAAAATAAAGACTACAGATGAATTATATAGAAATCTATATTATGTATGTATTTGTATGTATGCACCTATATATGTATACATAGATGTGTCATTATATGTCTATGTGTGTGTGTGTGCTGACAGAGGCAGGTGACTACTCACCAGCTCTGCAGTAGCACACAACCAGCTTTACTTGTTTAAAGCAAAATTCTCTGCCAGCCTGTAGCAAAGGAGGCTTGTTGGTATAATGTTTTTGTTTGTTTGTTTGTTTTTAATGTATACACCTTACCCTTGTTCATTCAAATGCTGATTTCTTCCACCCCCACCTGCAACTCTCTGGTTTCAATCTGGATATTGCATTGTGATACTCATTCTAAGCATCCTTTCTCAACTCTTGTGTAAACAGGACAAAATAAAGCAACTAGACACAATGTTGAGCAGGGAGGAGCCAGAGGACAGGAAAGAGGGGAGGAGCCAGAAGGCAGGAAATGAGTGGGAGGAGAAGGGGCAAGAGGAAAGCTAGGAGAGTAGAGCTGGAGGAGAGATCTTGGAGGATGTGGAGCATGAACCAGACCTAAGATTTCACAAAAAGCAAGTATAATGTGGGAAATCTAAATGTTAGGAAACTGAGGGCTTGGAGGTTTAGGAGGAAGTAACTATTGCCCAGCATTGTGTTCTAGGTTAACTAAAAACCCAGTCTCTGAGTGGTGACTTGGGTATACAGCTGTTTAGGACTAACAGCAGCGTTACCAGAAGACAAATCAATAGTAAATATTAATAGTCACCTACAACAGAGGCTGCTAAGGTTGTAAAGGCCAGGGTTAGAACCCATGTCTGCCGTACAGCTCTGCCCCCTCTGGAGGCCCAGGCTCTCTGTCCTCAGATGCCCTCTAGCACCACAACTCAACTCCTCCTTCTCCCCTGTGGCTGTGAGATGGGAGGAGATGAATGGAGCAAGTGCCAGCCGTGGACGTTTGGAAAGAGTGCTGTCCTGGTCAGGAGCAAGTCTCTGTAGCTAAGTGCAGGCTGGTGTGATGGTGCTTGGGAGAGAGACCTCACTGAGGCCCAGGGGCAGCTGCGGTTACCAAGGACCAGACACTGCAAAGCTGTGTGGGAGCTGTGCCTCATGGTGGGGTTAAAGAGTGGGTTAGAGGTCTCTCTTGAGTGCCACACTCCCATCAGCCTGGTAGGCTAATCACGGCTGGGGGCAGGCTCTGTATCCTGCTGTTGAGAAGTGCTTAGCAATCGGGGCCATGAGACCCACACTGAGGAATACAGAAATGCCAGAATGAGGCATGTGAAAGAATTGCCATGAGTTCAAAGTTAGCCCTCACTGAATAGCAAGACTCTATTAAAAACAAAAACAAGTGCCTACAAATGCTGACTTAGGAGAAGAAAACAACAACAACACAACAAAACACCTTGCCAGTCTGTGGGAGTGATCTGGAAGCACACGTGTCAATTTTCTGCAGTTGGGATTGCTTGAAACATCCAACATAGCCAGAGAATTCAATATGAAAGCCTCCATCCTGGACCTCAGGTTGGAGTCCCCCTACCCAGGCAGGGTTTCTAGGACTAAATGTCTCTGTGAATGAGGTGGCTAAAAAGGCCAGACAGACCTGTGAGGGAAGCGGGGGTGTGAGGGTGCAGTGCCATAGCCAGCACGGCCAGCTCTCCACAGCAGCCTGTGTCCACTGAGGTGGCTCTACCAC
>NW_026590503.1:2600147-2611874 GCF_907164565.1 Psammomys obesus
CTACCACAGCAGCCTGTGTCCACAAGGCCAGCTCTCCACAGCAGCCTATGTCCACTGAGGTGGCTCTACCACAGCAGCCTGTGTGCACAAGGCCAGCTCTCCACAGCAGCCTGTGTCCACAAGGCCAGCTCTCCACAGCAGCCTGTGTCCACTGAGGTGGCTCTACCACAGCAGCCTGTGTCCACAAGGCCAGCTCTCCACAGCAGCTGTGTTCACTGAGGTGGCTCTCCACAGCAGCCTGTGTCCACAAGGCCAGCTCTCCACAGCAGCCTGTGTCCAGCACAGTCTGCTCTCCACAGGAGACAAGCACAACACTGTGACTAACCGGCATCAGAACAGTGGGCTGTGGACGCTACAGTGCATGGTGACGTGAGTGGGAGGTGGCGCAGGAGAGTAGTCACAGACAGACAGCTGCTAAGCACTGCCAGTGTGGACACTGCTCCAAGGGTCACTGGCATGGGACCCTGCTACACCCTGACTGCCTCTGACAGGCCACTCACAAGCAGTCAGAGCCCAGCTGTTCGTCAGAGGTTGAGTCCTTCCCACGAGGGCTCACATGTGGACACACAAACACACATCTGGGTGGCCAGCGATCGTGAGGCCTGAGCTTAGGCCCAGCCCCCCCCCCACCTACTGTGATAGAGATGGCACTGCCGTGCCGCCGGAGTGAGGGAAGCACTGCTTGGGCTGCCCCGCTCACTGAAAGTTCTTCCTCAGGCACACTCCTTTGCTCCTGCAGCTCTGCCCAGTGGTCAAATGTGTTGTTCCCCAGAAGCTGCCATCTTGTTTTTGAGAAAGTGTCTCTTGATGGGACCTGAGGCTTGCCAATTAGCTAGCGTAGAACTTAAGGTCTCCTGCTTTGGCCTCTAGAGGGTTGCCATCACAGACAAGGCTACTGGGCACACTTAGTCAAATGACCTTCGTCTACTGCAGCCTTGGTTAGCTCAGAACCTCACTCCAGGCCTGTGAGAGGGGACAGCCAGGGCTTCCGCAGGCTCCTGAGGACGGGCTGACGAGGTACAGCACAGCGTCCCCTCAGTCTGTCTCCCAGTGCAGGATCAGTCACAGCATGTTCTGGATTATTGTGCTTCTATCTGTGTGCCTACTGCCAACAACAATAACCACAACACACCACGACACACACACACACACACACACACACACACACACACACACACACACACACACTCTCCCTCCCAGATACTCAGCAAGGAACCGGGGCATGGAAGCTGAGGTGAGGTGTGGCCATGGCTATCAAGCCTCTGACATTACAAAGACCATGAGGAGGGTCATGGGACCATTTCTTTTCTCCATGGCATGGTGGAAAGGCAGATGAAGTAACCGTAAAAGCCTGCACAGAGGGAAGCAGTACCAGACTTAGGGCTCACTCCTATGCCCTCTGGCGTAGGAGCACCTATGAGCACAGAGCATCAGGAATGCGTGTGGTGATCCTGGCGAGGCGCAGGGATACTGAAGCACTGTAGGGCAAGATCTAGGTGCAGCTGTGGCTGCCATGGCTTGAAGCCACAGGCAGGAGCAATTTGCCAAGAGCAGCACCGCCTCTCTGAGGAGAACTACCACCACAGCAACATGCAGCAGACTCCAGCTGCTCAGCTTCAGCAGGGCTGGAAGTCTAAGGAGGTCCTAACAGACCTAACATACAGGGGAGAGCCATCACTCCCCGGAGTTGTGGGGAGCACCACGGCCATGGGAGAGAAAGCCTCCTGAGGACCAGCACTGGAGCTCAGTGCACGGTGGCTGCCGAGTTAGAGAAACAGCCTGAGAAGCAGGAGGCCACAGCGAGCCCTGCATATCTGTAGCAAGGTGAAGGAACATTCTGACAACTGCCAGCTTGCCAGTCCTCAGAGGTAGCTGTTGGCAGCAGACAGACAGGGAGGAGAAGACAATGCTGCCAGCTGGGTGATGAAGAAGCCGCAGATCTCTGTGAGTCCTTGGGAGTGCAAGCTGCCCCGAGGGAGGCTGAGGCTGTGGCAGGCTAGAACCCGAGGGCGGCAGCCTGAGAGGTTGGAGGATGCCGAGGCCGGCACAGCAGCTCACCACGTCAGGATCCAGGAAGGACGGCTGCTGACCACAGCCCCTTCTAAGGGACCACAGTCCCTTAGCTGCTGTGCCGCCTCCAGATACTATTCTATGGACATGCAGAGCCTGGAAAGCTCTGGGAACCCGGGACAGTGTGTGTGCATAGAGTGGCTGAGGCGTGGGACTGAGGTAATGGGGTATGTGAGGGACAGGAATGTCTGAGGCATGGGGAGGCTGAGGGGTGTGTGTGTATGTGCATACATGTGTGGGTGTGTGTGCATGTGTATTCGTACATACACCCACAAGTGTGTGATGTGAAGGAGGTAGTGCCAGGGGCCATCTCGGTGAAACACTCTTTGGTCCTAGTATATGGCAACCCCGTATCCTGAAGGCAGCAAATTTGTCGGTCAAGTTGATGGCTGGGCATTTCTAAATCTCACCCACCCCGAGACCTCACCAGGGGCCACAGCTGTGACACATACAGAGCCATCTGTGCGTGGCCTCTGTGGGCGGTAGTGTGGGCACATCCTAAAGCGGCCTGGAGGCCAGCCGCCGCCGACCGCAGAGCCCACTCTTCCCATGCTCCCCCCCAACCCTCGTCTCCCCGTGCTTTGTCCACACAGTACCAGCTCCTGCCCTGCTCTGCGGGGCCTGTGATCTTCTGCCTCCCTGCTCTCCATTCCTCTCATGAGAGGCTGGCATGGATAGGGTGGGGCGCTGGCTCCTGCTCCTGCTCAGCAGCCTTCAGCCATGGGGTGGGGGGTGGGGCATGTGTGTATGCTGGCGCTGGGAGCTTGTGGTAATTGGCAGAGCCAAGACCTCCCGGCCCACACGTGTGGGGAACTCTTCTCATCTTTCCTTCTCAGCTAGTAATCAGATCACACATCGAAGGGCAGGTGTCCTCACGGCCACAAATGTCACCTCTCCAGTTACTGATTGGTCACCAAGGAAGGAGCTATTCATCATGGAGGAAGGCCATGGCCCCTCTTCTTCCCCAAGATCAGGAGGCAGACAATGCCCGCCCCTCAGCATTTCCTCAGAATCTGAGGTATACATCTAATGATGGCGGTGACATTAGACAAATCCAGACCGAGGAATAGTCAAGGTGATGAGCCTCGAGCCTCTAAAAGCTGAAATGTAACAAAAAGGACTCAAACTACACAATCAAAAGCAGGAAATTGGGCTGGGTGGCTCAGTGGGCAGGAACACTTACTATGCAACCATGAGGAAGTGAGGTCACATCTCAACACCACACACAAAGCTGGCAAGGCTGCGTGTCTGCAGCTGCAGTCCCAACACTGTGGGGTGCAGAGGCAGAGGGATCACTGGGGCTTACCGGCTGCTAGCCTAGCTTCAGGTTCAGGGAGTAGGCAGAGCACGATAGAGTACACACACACACACACACACACACACACACACACACACACACACACACACAGTGTGGGGAGGCATCCAAGAATGAATAAGATCTAGGAGATGCCACACTGTAGCACAGAGAATAAAACTGAGTTAGGCAAAGCCAGGTGACAGCCACCTATCCCAGGCCATTCCCGTGTTTCTTCAGAATGCGTGAATAGTGCAAGAGGCACCTGCTGTGTCTCAGGGGACTTGTGAACAGCGGGTCTCCATACATCTGATAGAGAAGACAGCTAACAAGGAGCAAGCCCAAATGAAGCCCTCTGTGCTTACCTCACTGTTACTTCAGTTGGAATTTGCTAAATAAGATGTGGGGACCACAGGGAAACATGGGAAGAAGTGCACAGTTTTGCCATGAGCCCAGCTTCGAAGAAGGACAGAGAGACGTGCAAGGTGTGAGCCACTCAGCCGTGTGCCGCTCAACCTAGCACTGGTCACAGCGGCAGCAAGGCCCCTGGGGACAGAGGAAGAGTCATGGGCTTTCTGTCATGTTCCCCTTAACTGATGGAGGCTGGAATGTCCAGGGAAAAGCGATGGTTCGAGGGCTGGGCACAGGGAGCCGCCCAGGGATGGGGCCGGAGTAGCTGCCCTCCTGCCTGCACACCCCAGCCACAGCACTGACAGGCGAAAGGAGGAAGAGCCAACAGCACCACGCCAGGAGGGGCCTCAGAACACCCATGGGGTGTTCTCCAGGGGGTGGGGTGAGCAGATAACCTTGCTGCCTGCTGCGGCTGGAATCCCGGGGGGGGGTGTCTGCAGCACCCACCCACTGGCACACACAAGCCACATCCCCAGGCCCTCTGTCCCAGCCTTATGGTAACAGCCACCCCCGCTGGGAGTGCTGGAGCTGCCCGAGCTGAGCCCCAGCCACAGACTCAGGGCGACCCAGGAGAGATTGTGGGACAGTCTTCAGTGGAGGAGGGTGGTTATCTAACTTCGGGGTGTCATCGGTGAGGAAAGCGGAAAGACAGCCCTTGTGGCACCAGGCAGGGCATGGGACCTTTCCCAGCATGCCTACACCATGAGCCAGTAGCAGGGTGGGGAGCTGCCCAAGGCCACAAAATAAAGGGCCTGTGGCTGCTGGGGGAGTGTCGCAACCTGCCACACACAGTGACTGCTCACAGGTTACCGCGCTCAGGTGGGCAGCCTTGACTCACCACTGCCGTGGGAGATGGCTGAAGCTGTGTAAACCAGGGACACTGAATGTTATTTGTATTGTGGACACAGCCCATGGGGGAGGAGGCGGCTGAGAAACCGCCTGTGTGGCTCAGTTAGGTCCAGGCACACTTACTGCTTCCGTGTTTCAGCCTCACCAACCAGACAGAAGGACACACTCGCTGTCCTCAGACCCAGCAGTGTCCCATGTTTCTTTCCAGGTGTCACAAAAATGATCTTCAAAGCAGAGATAGGGAAATCCGCCACACAGGGAGGAGGCTGGAGGAGCGGACAGCGCGGCCAGGGCTCTGGAAGCCCGCTTAGGCAGGAATCTGCTCGGTGTCTGCTGAGGGGAGAAGCTGTCCTGGGAAGGTGCGGGGCAATGCTCGCCTCATCCCTGCACATCACAGTTCCCCCAGCAGCAGAGCAGAGCGCCGATGGGTCCTGGGAACCTGCTGGCTCAGTGGCAGAGCCGTCAAAGTCACGCCTGTCAGAGTGTCATACGGCCACTTCTTCAGACTACGCTCACACACATGGCAGGGTTCCTAGTCTTTTGGGGTCAGCGTGGAAGATGGCAGCTCTGAGGTATTCATTATCTGATCTGCTGGGATCTCCTTTCTAAACACAAACCCTTGTCTTGTGTCTGTTCCAGTCAAAGTTCTCACATGGAGGCCTCAGAGGAGCAAGTTGCTCACTTGTATGCAACAGCGCTGAGCTTCATGATCCAACTGAGGTGGCAAGTGGGCAGGACGGACTTTGCTAGCAGATGGAACCATGCTCCAATTTCCAGCCCTCAGCACCTGGCACCCAAACAGGCTTCAGGCAGGGGAGGCCTTGTGCTGCGCCTTTGGAGTTTCGGTAGCACCTTGCATCTGCCAGCTGGCTGGCAAGAGGCTCCTTCCCCAGTCAGCCCACATTTCCAGGGATGGCGTGCTCGAACCATGCCAGCTACAAGGGTCCATTTGACTACTTCTCAGAGGAACTAAGGGTAAATTGCATGAGAGGGGTGACAGTAAGTGACAGACACAAAGTGTCTCATGGTGACATGTCTCAGAGGGCGGGGGGATGCTGGTTTCAGAATGCTGAACTAGACTGGATGCTGGACCGGCAGGTGGAAAGCCGGCATAAAGATCTATCTCAAGGCCGAGCCCAGGCAAAGCCTTCCCCATTCTCCAAGACTGAGCTAGAAAGGAAGGACACCATGTCCTGGATCCTGAGCCAACACTCAACATTATGTTCACGCAGAAACATGTTTCATATTGCAGCTTGCCACTGGCTGGTTCAAGCTCCACCCTTCCAGTTCTCATTTCTGTCCAGCTCTGAGACCACAGGGCTGGGAGGGCATGCCTCCATCGGAAGTGCTGGACCATGGAGAGCCCATGGACCATTCTACATTTGTTGAAGGGTTCGTCCTGTGACTGTGACCCTCCTACACCAGCCCTGAGCTCAGCTGGCTTAAGAGCTTACACCCAGAGCTCATGGATGATTCCACCAGCCTCTTGGTGCCTGACTGCTTGGGATGCTCTTCTCTGCTCTTCTCTTCCCATCCTCCACACCTCTGTCCACAGACAGCTCCTCCAGAGAGAGCAGGCAAGAGTGGAGCATCACTCTGGAAGCTTCTGGAAGTGGCAGGAAGATAGCACTGGGTGCTGTTTTACAAACTCATATTGGCTCTCTAGATTCTGTGTTTCATGGCTTGGAGTGACACAGAGGCAGAGTAGAATGGACCTGTGTGTTCCTAGGCTAGACCATGCAGAGCACTGAGACAAGAGGAGGCAGAGCCCTGAAAACAGATGCCATGTGACCTTGGACCTTCAAGCAAATGACAAATTAAAGTGAACCACACCCGCTGTGTGAGTGTTGTCACTTCCATTCACACCAGACTCTGGCTAGGCCACAGCACCAGAAAACAGATCTGCGGCTTCTGTCTTCAAAGGGAGAGGGTCTAATGTGGGCACAGGCAAGGGGAGCATTTGGGGATGACAAATGCTATCGTCTTTCTCCATCACGCTGATTGACAACCCAAATACGGTTGTCAGAAAGGCATCCAACAAGGATGGACAAGATGGTTTGGTGGGGACGGTGCCTGCCGCCAAGCCTCATGACCAGAGTCCAATCCCTGAGACCTAAACGGTAGGAGAGAGTCAACTCCTGTTGACTTCTTCTGTTCTCCTGTGACTTCCTTGTATACATCGTGGCACATATGTGCCCCCAATCATTTACACACACACACACAAGCCCACACACATGAGTTGAAAATGTAATACATTTTAAAAGCATCTGTTTGGCTATTTTATCACGAAGAAGTTATACTTCAGTGATGCTGTCTGTACCATACATCAGAATCCCGGACTGTCCTCAGCCGAGAGCAGCAAGCTCTCTCTCTCTGCTCCATGAGCCACGTGTCTGGCTCATGTGTCCTGTTGACAGAGGAACTGACACAGACCTGAGCCAAGGGACTAACACATTTCTCATCTGTGTCAGAATAAGAGGCGTCATAGGGGCTCTTGTTCTGAGTAAACAGGGAAGATTAAAAACCATCTACTGAGGTTTTGTGAGAACGGAGGACTCTTTGTAGGCAGGAAAGACCACCGTTTGCCATGCTTTGAAGCAACAGTCCTGTGAAAGTGTTCACAAACACGGCCAGAGGAGGTTAGCTGCCCATCCTGAAGAAGGCGCAGAAACAATCAGTGAAATGGGAGCCAAGCCACAGTGCAATGAAAGAAAAAAGAAAAAAAAACCAGCTTAATAAAAGCCAAGCAGTTATCAAGTTATGAAGGCAAAGAGCAGGAACTGGGGGAGATGAAAAAAGGGTAAAGAAATTAAAACTACAATACCAGAGTTAAAATTCACACTGAGGGCACTAGAGCAGAACCAGTGGCCATGTCGGCAGACTCAGCTCTAGACTAACGAGGAAACCGCCTGAAACAATGGGGTGGGACAGAGCTGTGTACGGAGGCCAAGATGCAGCCCTGGACCGATAAGGCTAGGAGGATGGGGTGCGGGCAGCGCTGGAACACTTGCCCTTCAGAAGCGTTTTCACCCTTGGTTCGCACATCAAAGGGTCTGCAGAAGGAAGATGCTGAACAGATGGACCCGGGGGACAGTGTCTGAGGTAAAGCCAAAGAGGACCCACGTCACGAGTCAGTGGAAGGCAGGGCGCGATGTCATAACGATGGTTATTGGGGAGGGGGTGCCCTAGTTTACTCCTTACACCACGACATCCTCAGTAGGAGCCCCGAGTGGTGCGGACGAACATCCCCGCTGGAACTCCTGGCTATGACTGTCGGAAGGGGCAGCCATGCTTTCCAGTGTGCCCAGAGCCTACACTGAGGGCAGAGCTCACCCTGCCCCACCCCAGAGCTTCAGGTGGCAAAGCTGCTGCTAGGAGGAACCTTCGGCACTGAGGCATGATGCCCACGTCCCAGAACTAAGTGTTTTCCGCCTCTGGACACAGCCTGGGCGAGCCCCCAGCACAGAGCCCTCTGGAGCCAACAGCACTCCTGATGAGGCACTGGGCTGGGACTCTCCTGGGGGAGGCAGGCGCCCTGGGGGCGGCCACTGCTCGGGCCTCGTGATGACGCGAGCTGGTGAGGGGTGCTGCTGCTCATCCGGCTGGGGTCACCGGCCGAGCCCACCTGAGCGGCGGCCCTTCTCACGTCCACTCAGGGTCACCTCATCACCGAGCGCCACTGACGCCAACACGCTCGCAGGCCAGGGGTGAGGTGCCGGGGCGCTCCGGGCACCTGCCTTTACCCCTTCCACCAGCCCTCGGTGACGGTAAAGAGGTGAAGCTGCCCACTGAGGGCTGGAGGGGAGCTCAGGGCACCGACTACGCCCCTGTCAGTGCCCAATCACACCACTGGCTCCTTCTTTTTTTTCCTGGTGGTTTTAAATCTTAACTCGTAGGATGGCGCTTGGACTACAGGAAGCATGGGTAAAGGCTCTGCCCCACCTCCACCCCACACACGATGATTCTGAAAAGTTCCCCTAAAGAAACCCTAAATTAGTCTTTAAAAAACACACCGAAATACACTGGGGCGGGGACACGGGCCCTTAAGGAGCAGTAATTACTGAGGCTGAGGGTGCCAGAGGCCCCGAGTGGCCTTTGTGCTCCTGGATGGACAGACTCGGGCTCATACATAATTCAGGGGCAGGGACAATGCAGGGAGCAGAATTTAGAAAGCGCCGGAGTGGCTGAGCAGCCGTGCCTGCGGTAAATAAAGGGCTCTCAGGAACTGTGATAGTTTTTCCTACATTATGAAAAAAATCATAGTGCTGAGGTACCCAGTGTCCTCCCTAGGTGTGGTGGGGACACCCCGGGTTTGCACGGTTTGCCATGAAGGCCTGTAGCCCCGGGGCCTGCGGAAGAGCATATGGTCCTGCAGGAACGGGATGCCCCTCTCTCCCGCCCTCCCCTCTCTGCGCACCACCATGTAAAGCTTTGTGGAGCTAATACTTGAAGGATCAACATCGAAATTGGAACTTTCTCTTTCTATAGCCACATCCAATTAAAAGTATCTTAGGCCTCCCAGCAGCTCCCCTCCAGGGCGGCCTGGCTGGCAGAGCCCTGGAGCTACACACTTTTAAATCAGCCTGTAGGTCCTCAGCCCGTGCAGAGTTCTCAGCGGCATCACTGCAGCCCTTTGTGTGTGCCTGCGACGGGGACGCTGAATCACAGGGCTAAACCCTGCCTCCACCCACGCATTCCCCCTTTATGGAGTCGTTTCAGAGCAATCCAATTAGTCTCCACCTGACCGTCTGTTGATTACAGATCCTGTCGGCCTTGGAGGTGATTTGAGGGCTCCCTGGGTGCGGGCCACACAGCTGCAGGTCCGCGCCTCTCCCTTTCCCCTAGGAGAATTCCCTGCATGGAATCCCGTGTGAACCATCTTCAGGGAGAAGGCTGTTTATGGAGCCTTGCCTGACCCAGCCTTAGGACAGGACCCTGCGCAGAGGCCTGCCTGGGGCAAGCCTAGGAGAAGCAGACATATTAACAAATGTAAATAAGTGGAGAAGGACTAGAGCTCAGCCTCCCCGGGGAAGGGAGGCATGACAGCTCTGTCCAGGCCAGGAGGGCCGGGCCACTGGCTTCGCTCTCCATGCGTTTCTCAGCTCATGCTCTGTGAACATCGCTGTGACAGTGAGAAGCAAGATTTCCCCCCTATAAAATTAAATGTCACTCTTGATAGCATACAATCGGAAACATCATCCTCCCAAGTCCACACCAATACTTGCACAGAAAATTAAACCCTCTCTGTTTGTTGAGAGGGTAATGTAGCCTTCAGATGTGTGAGAACCCCTGCTAAGTGAGAAATTAAAAAAGCGCCACTGTAAGGCCTAATGGTATGTATGAAATAAGAAAGGTAACTTAATTGGTAATCAGAAGAAATCATAAAACTAATCATGCAATTAATGTCTTCAAAAGCAGGCGTACGAGGTGTGTATAATTACAAGGAGACGCACAGTGGTGGCCGAGAGGCCTGGCCTGGCTCCTCTGACTGGGCTACAGTGTCTGCACACGGCCTCCCTGGCTCGGCAGCTCTGTCATTTTCTCCAGCACACAGGCCACACTGAGCTCTGCTCGGGCAAAGTAGTGACCGTGGGCCTCTCTCTGGGCTCTGCCCTCCCTCATCCCTGGATCTGGGGGCTCCGGGGATGTGGAAGTCGGGGCTGCTGGCTGAGGCTGCTGTGGGGTGATTGGTGAGCACATATTTCTACCCACAATGGCCTGGTTCCCTTCACAACGCTGCACTAGACAGCAACAAACAGGTGTTTAACACCCAGTTCAATTTGTTTGGTCCTGGATGCACCTCTGTGTGGGGCTGCCTAAACCCTGCCTGCTTCCACTAGGTGGAGGAGAGACAGGAAAGGAGAAGAGTAGCTGAGCTGGACTTAGAGGTTAAAGATAAGGTGCTAGGCAGAGGGACAGCGTGTGCTGTGTGTAGAGGGCGCACTGACAGCTGAGTGAGGGGTGCCGGGTCCACAAGGGAAGGCCTGAGCATGGTGGTGAGAGTCCAGTGGGGAGAGCTTGGAACCCACGCGTGAAGAAGGCATGCTTTGTGAAGTGAAAACATTATTGCTACCTTTGACCTGCCTTGAGAGTGTTCTCTCTTTGAACTCGGCTTGTATGCCTGAGGCCTGCAGTTCACGCCCAGCAGGGCGCCCTGGGCCTCGCAGTGGCAGCAGCTACACTGTGTGTAGAATGCAGAGGCCCACCTTCACGGCATGCAGCTCACCAGCAGAAGCCTGAGAGCGGATCAGGGCTCCTGCGGCCCTGAGGCGACTGTTTCAGCGGTCTCCCGACATTAGTGGTGTACGTACAAACTTGTGCAATGGTCCAGGAGCTGTCCCATTAGGACCCCGGACACACCACAGAGGGTTGTTCCTTGGGGGACCCACCTGATGACGTGTTCGTGCTCTTTTTCACAGACTAGCAGGCAAGTCACAGATACGAGGCAGGCACACAATACTACCTTCACCATAGAAGGGGGAGGATGATTTCTTCATTTCATAGAAAATGAAAGGTGTACTGCTTTACAGAACAAACACAGCCAGTGACGAGAGAAAGCTGGGCCACTGCACCCCCTGCCAAGGAGTCCCCCCTCCCCTGCTCTGCCAAGGTAGAGGCCTTGGAAGACAGCAAGGGAAACAAATGGGTGAGTAGAGACAAGGGATGTCTTCAGAGTTCGTGCTCGGAAAGGAAGGTAGAGTGGGTGTGGCTCCCACAGCACATGGAGATTGGTGCCGAGGATATTAAAGTTTGTAGATGGAAAAACTATAAACGCTTCAAAGAAATGTCAGCAAATCTTTCTGCACCCTGTGAGGTGGTGCAGTGAGGAGAGACTCTTGCCACCAATCCTGAGGATCTGAGTTTGGTCCCAGAGCTCCACATAGCAGGAGAGAACGGATTTCCACAAGTTGTCCTCTGATCTCCACGTGTGTGTTCATACAGACAGTGAATATAAGTCAGTGTAGATTTAAACATCTTCCTTAACTCAGAGGAGGAGGGTATTCCAATACACCCTTCCATTAGTAAACACAGAGTACCAGGGAAGAGGGAGGAAACACAGGGAGAGTACCAGGGAAGATGGAGAAAATACAGGGAGAGTACCA
>NW_026590503.1:2611884-2648741 GCF_907164565.1 Psammomys obesus
AGAAAACACAGGGAGAGTACCAGGGAAGATGGAGGAAACACAGAGTAACAGGGAAGATGGAGGAGACACAGAGTACAGGGAAGATGGAGAAAACACAGGGAGAGTAACAGGGAAGATGGAGGAAGCACAGAGTACCAGGGAAAATGGAGAAAACACAGAGTACCAGGGAAGATGGATAAATCTGAGTGCAGACTGTGGACCGGTTTCTGGGCCACAGGAGAGCAAGGCTGGTGTGCCCCACCGTCACACCTACACTTGTACAGAGAATTCCTATCCCACAGCTCCTGTCCCATATAGAAGGCGAAGCTTAGGAGAAGGAGTCAATACCATCTGAGGCGCAGGAAGCGGATCTCTCTCACTCACAGCTTTAGAAGCTCCCAGAAGTACAGCTCACTTCTCTACCCAAGGAAGCATGCAAGCAGAAGGCCTCTGCTAAGCGTCAGGGCCTTTCAGTCTGCAATTCAGCATCTGCCCAGCTGTCCTGTGGCGGGCTGAGAGCTACGAAGGTGCAGCGTGAGATTTCCGGGAGGCCATGAAGTCTCACCGGCCGCCATGGAGCACCCTGCCTGCCGACTGGTGATATGGAAGGTGGGGTGGCTGATTCAGGGTGACCTCCATGCCTGCCCAAGTGACCCTGGTTGGTTTGCAGTGCCATGATTTCCCAACACTGTGAGCAGATAGAGCCTGTGGGTAGAGACCTTCACAGCAGGGCCTGGGTGCAGAGAGGCCACGTGTCTGACACATTGGTACTATCTGAATGTGAGCCAGAAGACTGTGGGCGAAAGTCTCTTTCGTCCTGATCCATAAACGCCCCTACTCCTTCAGATCAGATCGTGGGGCCCAGCTGCTCTTGCTGCACACATGGCCACATTCTGAGGCTGTCTTTCTGCACTGAAACACCTTAAAGTTTGTTTCAGTATATACTGTTATCCATTAAAATTCTCCTGGACTAACTAAGCCACCAGGCCCAACTTCCCTGAGAACACAGTATGGAGGAGCGAGTCCACCGGAAGCAGCGGGGCTGGCACTGTCCCTTTTCTTTGCAGGGTCTGGCCTGATTGTACTTGCAGTAGGCTTGAGAAAACCCAATGGGGGGAGGTGGCGGGTACAGAGGAGTCATGACTAAGATTTCCAACTCAGAATCTTAATCTTAGTGTTAGGACCCGGAGGGGCCAATGAGGGCCTCACACAGGGCCTGAAAGGAGGGTGTGTGGACAAACTTCACAGTAACTGCTGCCACCCTAAAAGCTTTCTCTGCCATCCATGGACGTACTCTGGCAAGCTTCCACAGAAAGTGCCCCGTGAAGGGAGGGAGGGGTCTGACACCCCAGGCAAGGTAGGCCTCCTCTACTCAATAGGCCACTGTGAAAAGCGCTGAGAGGAAGCCTGAGCTTGATTCTCTAAAGCAGAGTGATCTCTTTCGGGACAGGGGAGGGATGCAGAGATGGAGGGATGGGGGCAGGACACTGGGGCCCACGCAGCTACCCAGCTGGCTGTGGGCTTTCTGCCTCGAGCCGCCTATGTTTCCTACTCCTACCCCTCACCCAGCCCACTCCCATCCCTTTTTGTCTAATAAATATCTGTGGTAATTACCAATCCTTGCAAAGGGTTCTTTAACGAGGGTGCGCTTTATCATTCCCTTAATGAAGCTGTTCGGGGTTCCCGCCTCCTGCAGGGTGGTAGTTAATGCTTAATAAGCACATGCACTATTTAAATAATAAAAAGAATATCAGCCGAGAATCTAAATTATCCCCCAACTTCTCAAAATAATCATAACATGCATTTGAAAATTCACAAATACAGCTCATGAATAAAAATGTGCTTTCGTGTTTTGGTACTACCGTGTACTGACGGAAGCCTCTGATGGCCAGTACCCCATCTCCCGACTCCCTGGTCGTGCAGCAACTCTGCAGGTGATGGGCTTCCCTGGTGCTGTCTTGCTGCACCCAGGCAGGTCTCTCTTTTGTGAGAGAAGGTGGGTTTTCCCTTGACAGCCATGGCAGACTGAGGGAGGGGCCCGCTGCTGGTGGTGTAGGTGGGGGTCGTGCTCCCCAGCATTCCCAGGGTTTCAGGGCTGGCGTCCACCACCCCTAAACTGCTTCCACACAGGTGCCTTGGGGGTCTGCAGGGGATAACCCAGCAACCCACCTGTCTTGTACGTGTAGACAGCCCCTCAGGAAACTGCATTCCTCCAAGGCTTTTTCTTTCATCTCATCCTCATCCTTTGAGCACTCACCCTCTGCTCAATATCCTGGTGTGTTTTAGGTAAAAGTGGAGGGAAGTTTCTCTTGTGGGGATCCTGGCAGGTCCCCACCTCCTCCTTCCCTTCAGACCTAAGTTCTGTGGATTGGGAGGAAAGCTGTTCGGGCCGGACAGTGTTCAGAACTGTCCTGCTAACAGACATGGATCCAATCAGCTCAAAATGGCACCTGCTGGCAGAGCAACAGCCAGCAGCTCCAAGGAAAGCAATCGTATTCTGGGGTTGATGATTCTGTAAGATAACACATTGTGAACTCTGCTCAGTTACACTCACTCCTTGCAAGGAATTAGCTTGGACCTCTCTCTTGAAAGCAATTGTGACGTAGAGAGTATTGAGTAGAAAGTATTGAGCACCCATGATTTTAAAAAGAACGAAGTATACTCGTGCTGAGATTAACATGATTCCAAAGACTGGGCCAAGAAATGGAAATGTCAAATTATTAATCCAAAACTTGTTAAAGGAAGTATCCTTTCCCTCAAAGTGATTATTTTTGAATAAAAAAAATTAATAAATTGACCATAAAACCAAACTCAGTGGGAAAGGTGTGTGTGTGTGTGTGTGTGTGTGTGTGTGTGTGTGTGTGTGTGTGCGGCCATGTGTGTGCATGCACGTGTGGTTGTGTGAGCAGGTGCGCACGTGTGTGGTGAAAACAAATGTTTACATTTTCAGCTCGTTCCTGCTGGTCTTCTGTAACGGCTGTGTGCAGCCCGCCCACCGCACAGGTACTGAGTTAGGGTCAGGTTCCGCAGATGAAACCCAAGGGAGCTCAAGCCCTCTCCCTCCAGACACTACAGCTGGGGGAGCTGCTCCGACCGCCCTCTCTGGGCTTCCTCAAGGCCTGAGGCTGGCTGCCGGCTGGCCCTCTGGTGAGCTTGGCTGTAGAGTGAGGACAAAGCGCCGCCCTTGCGAAGGAAGCGGGACGGTGGGTCGGGTGATGACTGCAGGGATCTCACACTTAAAGGTCAGACAGGAAGAACACCGTGACCTGGGCTGGGTGAGAAGAAGCCAGACAAAGCTCGCAGCTCCTCTGGATGTAAACCCACTCCCCGAGCTCCCTGGCCAGCAGATCCCGGGCAGCTCTGGAGCCGCCTTGATGCCACAGGCCCTGAAGCCTTGCTGGCTCACTCAGCATGCTGATTTCAGTCGTGTTGTGCCTCATGCATGCATCACTGCCATTGCTGGACCACCCCCCCAAGTGACTGATTAGAGGTGGTTTAACATTGTTATTTGCAAGATAGTTGCTTTTCACTTACTAACCAGGGTGAGGCAGGTCTTGGGAACAGAGGGGCTCCAGAGGCTCTTTGGGTTGTGGGGATGGCGTGAGAGAAGAGCCAGACTTGCCCTCTGGCTCTGCATCCTCTCCCCACAGCACTCATCAGTGTGAGCTACCGAGAGCCCAGAGGTGGAATGCTCTGGGGGGGAGCTGACATTGTGCTGAGTTCTACCGCACGGCTGTGATCACCACAAGGAGACAGCACACAACTGTGACCACAAGCAGGCAGGACGAGCGCTGCAGCCAGGACAGGTAGCACCTGAGGCCCCTCGAGCCCGTTAGGGAGAGTGACACAGCCCGAACCATATTCTGTGAGCCAAGAGTGAGCCAAGACAGCTGCACACACCTTAAGGAGGAATACGTCTGAAACGAAGATAACAAACGGAATGCTAGTAGGGGCCAAGGTTAGAACACGGTCTATACCAGCTTTCTATGCTTAGGAACTGTCCATCATAACTTATGGGTGTCCAGCAGAAAAGGTCTATATTACTGACAATCAAAATGTAAAGCCCCTCCATTCCACTGGCCCACATCCTTGTCACAGTGCCTTCCGTGGAAGACGAACAAACTCACATACAGCATAGTAGGTTCTTGGCTTTCCCTGGCTCACTAAAAATCTTGTTATAAATCGTAATTAATAAAGATCTTTTAAGAGTCTTAAAAGATGAAAACCATGTAGAGTGTAGAACATGAAAGGCTTTGGTGCTGAACTTTCTCACCTTCACTGGAGCAACGTGGGAGGCGCCCGCATCTCCTCAGCACCCACCAGCTCTGTGACCTTTCCTGTCCTCAGGATCCACCATCTCTGTGACCTTTCCTGTCCTCAGGACCCACCACCTCTGTGACCTTTCCTGTCCTCAGGACCTACCATCTCTGTGATCTTTCTATCCTCAGGACTCACCATCTCTATGACCTTTCCTATCCTCAGGACCCACCATCTCTGTGACCTTTCCTGGAACACTTTAGCCACACTTTAGTCACCTCACCCATGGTAGTTCAAATTTTAAGGCATACACACACACCACACTGTTTCCATGAGAGACATCTGTAGGGAATGGAGGAAGCCCTGAGTGAGTCCTGAATGCATTTATATTGTTGATGTAAGTTCAGCCATAGAAACAACCCGGGCCTCAGACCCATGGAAACTTTGCCCATATGGGTCAGGCTTGAAACTGGCCAAGCTGCCTTCCTCTGGTCCAAGAATGAACGTTGTTTGTTTTTATTTGTTTGGTTGGTGTGATTTTTTTTCCAGACAGCCGTGGCTGTGCTGGATTAACTTTGTAGACAAGGCTGTTGAAGCCCTTGTCTACAAAGGTTGTCTACAAGGTTGTCTCCTTCAACAGGGCTGTGGCCCCACAGGGATGCGGACATGTGGCAGAGGGGAACCAGGCTGCAGAGACTCCCTCCAGGGCAGGGAACAGGACACCGTGGAGGGCCTTAATTCTCTCTCCAGCACAGCCTGCTGCGTGGAAGATCCAGCCCTCGCTCAGGAACCTTGCCATGTAGTTCTGCTTGAGCCTGCTCTGAGGCATATGGAGAGTCCGTTCCTACCTGTTCCAGGAGAGACCCTTCCACGCACAGATCGTACCCTCTCTTCTGGAAGGCCCTAATCCAAGTTTCCCCAAGTGGGCCAGTAGTCACACAGCCTGTGAAGCCCAGGCCAGAGGGCAGCTGGGTGATGAGAGCTTTGGGCTCAGGGGCAGGTGCTTGCACAGTATAGTCAGGCCCTGGTTTTGTCCCTTGTACCACAAGGAAAGGTAGGCTCTCCCAGCTCTCAGAGTGAAGAGACTAGATCCCAAACATAAGAGGAGCCACCACAACTTCTATAGCTACTCTGCGGAGTCTAGGTATGCCTAAGAGTGGCCTTTCACCACAGGACTCCACTGATGACCAGCACAGCATCCCGCAACATGACGCTGAAGATGCCAGCCTGAGGGAGCAGGTGGAGACACTGCAGGAGGAGCTGCCTCTGCCCCCCACCACCAGTGAGGAAGCCCTGCTGAGGTTCTGGCTGCTATGCCATGTTCCAGCTCTGGGCTCTGTTGTCCGAGCCACTAAAATGTATTGTCTCAGAGGATACAGGAAGGTGAAGGCAACACCTGCTGCACGTACCTCTGAAGATGGCATCCCTGGTCCAGCCAGGAGCCAGGCCTTATTTTGAAAGCAGGATTCCACGTTTCACTAACCACCAAACACTCTAGGATCCACACATTCCACTTTTAAAGACCAGGTTAGAGTAGTAAGGAGCTTTGCTCTCCATCCTATGCAGCCTGATGTCTCAGCTGGGCCTGTGGTCTGATCCTGGGAGTGCGCATGCATTTCCTTGGAACTGAACACCACTCCATGCGGATCTCATTTCTGTTCTTTAAAGATGCCTTTTAATAGCTAATCTCCTGTTTTAATATCTTGCTTGCTAAATGTGTTGAGATAATTAGGTGATAGACCCAGACAATTATTCTGTGGGCAGAGAGCAGACAGCCTCTCATATTTATATAAATACACATGGTTTAAATAAAACACCAACTGCCTGCACTCAGGGCCTGTAAAAAGCAGGCAGCCTGTGAGGCCGGTGGACTGCCATGGCTGCTTGGCCTCACTGCTGGGGTTCGTTTGTTTGCTTTGCTGCAGGACGGATCAGGCAATTCCATCAACAGATGAGAAAGCTAGAGCCCTGGGTAGACTGGACCTCTTGGAAGTCAGATCCATCCACCAACGCGCAGGTCGGTGGGCAGTGGCTGGTTGGTGCTGGGTGAACGGGGCCGGCTGGTTTTCTTTCCCAGAGGAGCACGCGGCTTGGCTGCTCCCTACGTTACAGGTGTCAGATGACCGGGGCTGGTGACGCGCTGGACACATACCCGGACGGTCGGACTGTTTGTTACACACGAAGGATGTGTTGACTTGGTGACACGCCAGGTGTACACCACAGTGAGCCCACTCTGGCACACTGCCCTATGAGGCAGTGCTGGGTTCTTAGGCCTACGAGTAGGCAAAATTTCTAAAATCAAATTACTGCCTTGAAGACTTTTCCAAGGTGTAGGCTCCGTGGACACACCCCAGGCTTGTAGCTGGCCCCTCATTGTGGGCCACTCAGGGTGGCAATGGCTCTACTGTTTTCTGGTCACAGGTTCACTATGCTTGCGATCTCCTTTACCATTCGTCATAGGTGCTACGACAAGAGATCCCCTACCTCCTGCAAGCCTTTGGTCTCGTGGGCTCAGCTTTTTACCACAGGGCTCCGTCTCTGCCCCCGGATGTACAGCCTAAAACCTACCGTAGTTGGGGAGCGTCACTAAGAGGCACAGTCCTTACAACACCCAGGGCTCCTGGGCCTCTCTCCCACTAAACACCAGGCCCAGCCCCTCCACCTCACAGGGAGAGTTTCCTGCAGTCCAGGCACCAAGACTACCGCTACCAGCTCTGCCCTGAACAACACACACTACACAAATACGCTACACATATACACAAACATGTACAAATATAATACACTACATACATAGACTACACACACACATACACATATACATAAAAATACACAGATGTGCTACATGGACATACACATATGTCCATCACATACATACAAACATACACACACATACGTAGAAATACACACATGTATACATAGACATACAATCACACACATATGCACACGCGTGTATACACATCCACACACATACAAATAAACAAACGTTACACACTCAAGAGCACAGGATGCTCCTCCGTGTGTCTGACTCTCGCCCTCCCGTCCTGTGTGACCTCCTCTTAACGGAAACAACGACACTTGGCAACAATTCCACACCTAAGCAGTCACGCTTGGAGAAACCAGGAGGACAGGAGGCGCAGCGCTGAGATGCTCGCCTCCATGCTGCCCGCACGGGCGCCCTGCTCCCAAGGGCCCTGCCCTGAGAACACAGGACTCCTTGTCTACTTCATACGTGACAACTCACCTTGTGTAGCTTATTTACGTTTCCTCACCATATCCTTAAGCTGTCGAGGCCAGAACCCGTGACCTTTCAGCCTTCTGCGGCCATGGTCAG
Source organism: Psammomys obesus (assembly GCF_907164565.1). Classification (NCBI taxonomy): domain Eukaryota; kingdom Metazoa; phylum Chordata; class Mammalia; order Rodentia; family Muridae; genus Psammomys; species Psammomys obesus. The sequence continues at coordinate 2,619,452 of NW_026590503.1, forward strand.
TAAGTATTTGTGGCCTCACTTCAATCGCTGGCTTTATTTGTGGGGCCCTGAGTCACAGTCTACTCACTATCTCCAGAATCACATCATGTTCCCAAGGTTAAGAGATGGTTTGGAAACAAACAGAATTTAATACACGTGTGTTCGTCAACGTTCAACACTGCCTGTGGTACCCCGAGGCCTTTTCCTCAGGAGGTTCCCAGGAGGAGGCTTGTTCAGGTTGTGCTTTTCCTTGGACACGGCCCTCGAAGAACCAGCTCTGTCATGTGCACAAGGTTTGCACGAAGGGTGGAGTTACAGATGGCAGCTGTGTGCTTCCTTGTGCAGAGGGGAGGGCTGCTTCAGTCACTCAAGACAGACGTGTGCACCTGGAAGCAGACCCTCTGGTGTCTGCCCAGGAAGGGCGGGCCAGGCTCTGTATACCAGGCCGGTGGCTGCTGCTCTGTACACTGGGCTCTGGCTTCCCGAGGCGTGGCCTGCAGTCTTGGGGACATTTTGATGAGTGCCAGGAAGAAGCGGCTCTGAAGGTCCCGAGGGTGAAGGAGCCTGTGCTTTCGTCTGAGGACCTCTTGTGCCACCTCGCCAACCCTGGCCACAGCCCTCTCTTCTGCAGACTCACCTTTGGAACTGGTGCTCTGAAGGATGTGGGTGAGGCCTGCTAGGATGACCCTGTGGGCTCTGTTCCTCACACACAGTGGCTCCTTAGGAACCCTATCTGTTCAGACTCCTGCTGCCTCTGACTGGCTTCAGAGTCTGAAGTGACAGCTGCTAGCAAACATCCGGATGGCTTGGTTTGTGCTTGATTAGAGGAGAAAGTTTTCAAAGGGAAAAGAGAGTAATTTAAAATTCTGGAGAAGCAGGACATAGTCTTAAAGATAACTGTCAGGGCCCTGCTGTAGACACCTTTGTCCTTCAAGTTCCTCTTGAAGCCCTGACCTGAAACACCTCAGAATGGGACTATTTTGGAGTCCCATTTAGACTAGACTGTATGAGGCAGTCTGGGAAGGGATTAAGGTAACACATGGGTAGGGACTAATCTGGTTTGAATGCTGTCTACATAAGAACAGGAGGAGCTCTGGACATGGAGGCAGGCTTGTGTCCTCCATGTATGTGAAGGTCTCTAGCCACGAGGCCCAGGGCAGAGTCTCTCTCGAGTGCCAGGAGGAAGCAGCCGGACTACTCTGATCAGGGCCCCGGAGCTGTGAGCCAGTCTACTGGGGGAGCTCACAGAGTGACCCCACTTATTACTATGGCCACATGGTTTCAGTCTCTATAGCTCACAGGGGGTCAGCTGGCAGCTGATTCTGCTGGCCTGAATCCGTCAAGAGTTCTTTCCGAGACCACAGACATTCAGGCCTGGAGCCCATGGGTCTTCAGAAGGCCCTGCTACAGACCGCCTCCTGGAGGGACAGTGGGACTGACACCCCACCACTGTCCTAATGAGAGGGATGGGTGTGAACACTGGCTGTGTGTGAGCCACGGGCTGTTGTTTGGCCTGGGAGAGGCTAAAGGATGGGGGTATCTCCCGGCACCTTCCCCTTTCCCTCTTTGGATTCTGGATGGCATGTATGTTGCCTTGGTCCCCAGAAGCTCAGTAGGGCTCAGTGTATGATTTGCCCATGAGATTCTCAGAGAGGCGGCCATGCAACTTAGCAGAAGCTGTTCCATTGTTTCTGGGAGAGATTAGTGAAATGCGCCTCCACTTCCTGCTTGCTGACCTCTGGGTACCAGCGGAGCTTGCATGAACCCAGGATGAAGCCCCCTCCTGACGAGAGATGCAGTCACGGCCGCACCCCAGCTGAGTCTACAGTTCCTGTGTGTGCTAGCCAGTGCCAGGCACTTGGTTTATGGCACCAAGTGCTGGGTCATGTGCTCACAGTTTTCTGTTTCTGTGACAAAACATCCAAGAAAAATCAACTTATGGGAAGAGGCTTGTTCCAGCTCACAGCTCCATGGTCGTGTGACTTCACTGACTCTGGGCTGTGACGGCTGAATGTGAGCTGCTCACACCATGGCACGAGGAGAGGAAGGCGCCAAGAGAAAACACCCTCAAGTGCTCCCCCGCCAGTCCGTTTCCACCAGTTAAGTCCTCCTGCCTCCCGGGGGCCGTCAGTAGGGGAGCAAGGCTTCAGCAGTGACCTTCCGGAGATAGTTAAGATCCAGAGCGTAGCCTGTCTGCAGCCTGCCTCTAATGCCCTACACGTGGCAGCATAGGATGTGCCCAGATCCAGGCGCCTCTTCTCTGGCCCCTGACAGGGAGGTGGCTCCAGTGATCTCTGCCGGTCCAGCACATGGTAACTGGGCGGGAGGGGGGAGAGGAGCCATGTTCCTCTTTGAGACTGGCCTGCAGGAGTGTTTTTCACTCCTTTCTCCTGGCATTGGCCACAGGCCTTGGTCCTGGGCAAGACAAGGGCTGGCACCCTTGAGGAGCCCTGAAATGCCCATGTCAGATGCTGCCTGTTTGGCTCACTCTCTGCACTGTGGGTGAAAAGAGCGCAACCTCTGCGCCATCATCTGAGTTTGGACCCACATGTGCAGCTGTTTATTCTTAACTCTCCCACTGTTTGAGCTCTCAGCACAGTGACATCATCAGGTGTCGGGGCTTCTTCCCCAAGGTGCCGGGAACATTCATCTCCAAGCTCAAAGGCCAGAAGACGGTGAAGGGAGAAGAGACGCCTATCTGAGATCCAGCCAACCTCAGGAGAGCTGGGGCGAGGTTTCTGAGTCGTCCAGAGGAGACTGGCCAGTAGGACGAGGCCTGAACTCCTGCACAAGGCAGCGGGCACTGGGAGGCCTCACTGCAGCAAGCGTGCTCTCCTGGCAGACGAGAGGGACTCACGGAGCTCCGCTCACATCTGCCAGTGGCCTCCGTGTGCAGGGCCGGCCCTGGGCTCTGGGTTGTATTGTCTTGGAGGCAGAGCCACTGAACTGGACAGCTGGGGCTGCAACCCTGGGCCTGCTGTCATCAATGCCAGCTTGGCGACCATCAGGATGTGGCCTGCAGGAGCCTCAGGACCCTTGGTGGGGAACAGACGATGGGGAGTGGTGAGGAAGGCAGTTAACATAACAAAGGCCCCCAATGCAGAGTCCCTCGCCCAGTGGGTTTAGGACTGGCAGATGCTCTTAACTCAGACCTTCGCCATCCCCCCAGCCCTTGACAGTGTTCTCAGCCTTAGCGAGAGGTCCTTCTCTGTCTGCATGAGTGCACTTGGAGCAGATGCTAGAAAATGGGAGTGAAACGCGCCCTTTTTGTCGATGCTTCTCCCTTTATGTGAGGACCATGTGTGGCGTGAGGCCTGTAACTGCAGGGAAAGTGTGAATTGTGCTGAAGCCTGATAGGGAGCTGAGGTTCAAGCTCCACCCAGAGCTGCTGCTCCTTTGTTTTAGGAAATTAGGAGTTGGAAAACAGGAAATGACAGTGTCCACATGTGCACACACGGGCACACAGCTACACACTTACACAGACAGATGCGCAAATGCATGCATAACAGAGACCCAGTGTTCAAGTCTACGCACAAACACCCGCACCTCCACACGCACACATTTACACAGCACGCGTGGGCAGACATGTGGACACGTGCTTGTGCCAGGAGTTCCACACCACGCACGTCAGTGTTTAAAAGACAGTGGCGCCGGCTTTTAAGATATGCATTTGATAGAAACAGACACCAGGACACAAGCTCAGGCCTCCCCGGGGCCCAGCCGTGCAGGAGTGCATCCTGCTTGCTCCTCTGAGCAGACAGGCAGCTCCATTACCTGTGCGGCATAGAAAGACCTGTGTGTCCTTTCTGGGAATAAACAAAGAAGCTGAGACTTGGATTCAAGTGGAAACAGGATGCCGGAGGTGAAAAGAATATAAATCAACATGAGTAAACCTCAACAGCGTAGAGCGGGCAGGAAGATGAAGGGGGTGTGCCAGCATTTAGGAAAGTAGAGTGTTGTTCCTGAGTATGCCAGGCCTCCATACACAGGCTGAGCAGAGCTTTGGGCCCTTTTCATTCTAGGCCCAAATCAAGGGGTTAGAGGTGTGTTGAGCCATCACAGAGCCTGGGCGTACCCAAGCCACAAAGCTGGAAATAATATAGTATTGCTGTCTCCCAAGCTGCTTATTAGACTGCAAGTAGCCATGGACCCATCAGAAATGTGTGGACATGAGTGCAGCGACTGTTGTTATCTAGGAAAGGTCAGGGGAATGGCTAGTGTCCTGTGCTTACAAAGGCCAGAGACCTATGCAGTACCCTGGGAAACTATCCTAATGGCCGAAGCCTGCAGGGTTACCTTCTTGGTGCAGGCATGGCTGCTGGAGTGTTTCCATGCAGCCAGGGCTTTCTTCCTGGAGCTCAGAGGGTGGTCGGACACTGCATCTGAGCCTCACTGTGTCTAGGAGAGACCAGCCACAGAGCTGTTCCCTGCAGGCAGTGACAGGCCCTGAGGTTGGCCATATGATAGGTTGGTCCTGTCCATGACAATTTCTAATGCTGAGTATAAAGCTATGGCACTTGGTCTTTGCAGGGTGATTTTGGACATTCTGGACTATGGATAAGCATCTGACCCTTGAATTAAGTGTGGATGACACTGCAGTTTCTGAGCTGCTGTTTTCATGCTGCAGCTTCCCTGGTCTAATTTAGAAAAGCTATCAAGTTTAAGGATTGTCTTAACTTTACAGAGAAGAGACATATGGGACATGAAGAAAGCCTTTCTTTCTAGCTGCCTGAAAGAATACCTCCCAGCCCTGAAGACCAAAGGAATCAAGAATGAACACACATACATACCCATCCGTCCACTCAACTATCCACTGGCATGTTTAGCCACCCATGTGCATATCTATCTGTCCTCCATCTATCCACCTACCATCTACTCATCAGTTGGCTTGCCAACCCATCCTTCCTCTCTTCACCCATCTCTTCATCCATAAAACATATCCATCCACATATCCATGTAACCACACACGCATCCAGTCGTGTGTTCACTGGCTATCCAACAAAGAGAGACCGAGAATGGCTTGGGGTACACCCTGGCAGGCTGTCCCTGACTGGCCTGGCTCCAGCATTTGTGACCGTTCAACCTGAAGGGCTAAGAAGACCAGAGCCCATTTGTTTTCTTGTCCCAGTAATAACAAAACAGAAGCCAGCAAGAGTCACATGATTAGTTTGGAGTCATTGATGACAAAGCCAAGTGTTCTGAAACTTCACAGCTATCCCCTTAGCACATGTCATTTCCTGTCTGTATTCCACATTAGGATCAGATGAGGATTCATAAATGTTTATGAAGTGAAGACTAACAGGCTTCCCACGCTTCCCAAACAATTGCTTCATGCCCCATGCTCTCAAGCATTACTTCCTGCCATTTAAGCTACCTGTAGTCAACCCCAGCACACATATTAAATAAAATTACAGCATAAGTCATTGGTAATGAACTGTGCAGCGTTCCATAAGTGTCATGACGCCTGCACTGCCCACCTGAGATGTGCTGGGCTATTTGTCCAGCATGTTCGGGCTGGATATGCTACCTGCCCATCAGTTACCTAGAGACCATCTCAGCCATCAGATCCAAGGCTTCTGTATCCAAGGCTTGTACTGAAGTCACTCTCATTGCACTTAACTGTGATCACAAAGCACAGGAGGTCACAGTGCTAGTAATCAAGATGGGCCAAAGAGAATCCAAACACTTCCTTTAAGTGAAATGAATGGAGAAAGCTTTCAACTTAAAAAAAAAAAAAAAAAAGATTGTATGCTCAAAAAGATGGAGGCCGGTAAGGACTTTGGCAGGACAGAACCCTCTGTGCATAAAATTGTGAAGAAACAAAAAGAACTTTGGGTTTATATTGCTGACACACTTCAGATGATGAAAATAATTCTACCTAATTTGTGTACTGTGTGCTTGGTTCCGGTGAGAACAGGAAACAACAGGCTTGTGCTAGTGGACATAGTTGGAGACCTTCAGTCCCGGAACACACAATCGCCGGGTCACAATCATTCGGTAGATTTAAAAACAAGTTTAAGAAACTAAAGTTTTGATTTCCCTCTTGATCTTAAGGCGTTTTTGTTGTTCCTTTGTTGAGACAAAGTGTTGAGTTGCCTAGATTGGCCTTGAACTTCCTCAACAGCCAATGAGAACTCCTGTCCTTCATGCCTTTACCTTGGCAGGGCTGAGTGAGCATACCAGTTTATATGGGGATAAATTTCAAACCTAAGGCTTGGAATTTTTTTTGTCAAGAGTGCTAGGCAAACTCTATCAATTGAGTTTCCTCGTCACCATGCCCCTCAAGGACAGTGTTTATTTGAGATCTCAAGCTTTCCCTACAAACGCACCTTGGTGGGCCCAAGTGTGTGACTCGGTGCTTGCCGAGCCTCCCAGCATGGCTCAGGACATGCCGAGAGCGCTCAGAGGGCTTGCACAGCCAGGAGCACAGAGTTTGCAAACTGAAAACCTTGCCTGACTTTTCCCACTAAGTAGAGCCCCTGTGGCCACTTAGTCCAGTGAAAAGTGTGCTGCTGACACCCAGAAGAAGAGCATGATGTGTGTGGGGGGAGCTTTTCTCAGAAGAGGACCCAGGGAGAAAAGACAAGGCTACTCAGGTTTCCTTCCAGGAGCTGGCAACCATCTGCACCTGTCCTAGGAGAACCATGAAGCTTCCTGGGGCAATTTCAGCTCTACCCTAAATTCATCAGTGCTACAGAGCATGGTGTGGCTTCTCATGACCCCAGGCCTGGGCTCTGAGACGTTACAATACCCCCTTGGTTTCCAGTGATGATGGGTGGGGGTCCAAATGAGGAGAAGCTGTGTGGGAAATCACTGGGGTGCACATCCTCTTGCAGGGCAGGGCTTAGAGTGTGACCCAGTGAGCTTCCATGGACACATCATGCTCCTTGGAGACACTGAGCTTTGAATGGGGGGGGGTGTGGCCTGTCCAGAGCTCTCAGGGAGTCTGGGGGCAAATTGGGGCAAGAGTAACTTTAGAGTGGGAAGCAAGGGTACCACTGAGAGCTTCTTCCCCCCAGGCTTCTGCTTACAGCAGGAAACGGAAATGCACAGAGACCACTTCGGTGAGCCTTGCTGAAGGTCGCACATCCTCATTCTGATGTGACATAGATGGAGAATTTCCATTCAGAACCCAGTATTAGAAAATAAGTCAATGCTAAGTGCTTTCTCACCCAGGGTCTGAATTCAGGAAAGCATGTGACTCCAGACACAGGTATCTACAAAGCCTTCCAATTTGTCTGTTTTTCCATCTCTTCTTTTCATCTTCCCCGCCCCCTCCCCCTTATCCCTTAAGTCCTGGTAGATTCCTGGCAACTCACAGAGGATTAAGGCACCCTAATTTCAGAATCCTGCCAAGCTCAGGAGAGATGAGTGAGTGCGACCCCTGGCGGCTGCTGCGGAGCCAGCAAGGCAGGTGCAGGCCCAGCCCAAAGCCTTCCTGCTGCACCTTCTGACTCCCAGGCCGGGTCTGCGGCATGCTTCAAGTTATCTGCAGAATGACCGGCTAACATTCTTTTGGAGCAGGCTCAGGATGGACAATCTCCCTGAAAAATCCACGTAGTTCACCATCCATGCTGGTACTCCCTTCCTGAGCGTACAGAAAGGCCGACTGGGAGCTCCAGAAAGTCCTTTCTACTCCCTACTACCATGAGAAAATGCCTGGTAGTCATGAGGCATCTTTTGCGTGGACTTGCGTGAAGCCAGTGGCTGAAGACAAATGCAGCCTTCTGTTGATGTTCAATTCTGAATGTCTAGAGGACAAACACACATTGGAGATCCTGGGGCAGCACTATCCCCAGAAAGGGGTGTGCGGTGGCTGTGGCTAGCTCCTGGGATGTTCGTGTCTGTCGCAAACCAGCCCTTTCTTGGGAAAATGTGGGTGGATATCAACAGCACATTTAGCTCCAGTTGTTGAAAAGCTCCCCTTATAGGCAAAGGACACAGTAGACAGTTTCCAGAGGGAGTCCATAGTGCCAGGCAGGTGTGCCCAGAGGTGGGGGCATGTGTCAGCCACAGACCCCACTGCATGACCAGCCATGTGGAACGATCGAGGCTGGGCTGGAGGGATGCATGCTCTGGGGTGCCACTGACTTCCCCCCCCCACTTCTCAGAACAAAGGTGTTTTCTAGGAGGAAAAAGAAATCTTGGGCTTGTGCCAATGTGCCCTGGGAGGGATGGTGCCTTGGCTGGGAGCTGGGAGCCACTAAAACTAAGGAGATTAGAAGTGCCATCTATGTCCAGGAGAGTGGACCTCAGGGAGAATGTCCTTTGCCTTGGTGGACCTGGGTGGCCTCACCCCACACTAACCATGATGCTGTAGGCGGTAGAAACCTCAGGCATGCCTACTGCCAGCTTGGCTTCTCTCACGGCTCCCCGGGTCTCTTCTCAGCATATCCTCCCTTTACCCACAGAGACAGACATCTCTGGGGCCAACATCACAGTTGTCAGCTCAGTGCTGACATACATACATACCCAGGTGGGCTGGAAGGAAAGAACTGGGCTTTGCTGGACTTGGAGCCAGAACCTGGCTGCATATGTCATGAGGCTGATGGTGTCTTCTTTGCCACTTTCCGGTTCCCACCTTTCCAGCCTTCCTTCCTCAGCCCCAAAGAGCTGTGGAGGAGATTTCACTCTAGAAACCTCCATCCGACTTTAGAAACCACATCCTCAACACTTTTCCATAACGGCCCATGCTCTCTCCGCCCGGACCAGGGGCAGGGAGACCAGCAGGTGGATAGAAAGTCAGGAATGGAGTTGTGAAACATGTACGTACATCCACAGCCTGCCCCGAAATGTTGCCCTGCAATGTTGCCAACCTTGAGAAATCCGCTCAGTGGCAGTAGAGGACAAATGTGATGGATAAGGCCGCCTGCCATTCTCTGACTGATGCCCTACTCCTCTACTGGGGACTTGGCCAGGGCCACAGCAAGCCATTCCTCCTATGAATGTGTCAAGTTAAGAGAGGCCAGGTCCCGGTCCCCAAGGGTTGTCCCCGGGAGCTGAGGTCCAGGGAGACCCATAGGTGGGATTTTGTAGTAGTGAGTCTGCTCATGGCAAAAGGGCTGGGACTCCTTCAGGGGCCGCGAGGATCAGCGTGCTCTCTGTGCACCACCATTCCCTAGTCCCGGCTGTTCACATGCTTCTTTTTGAGTGCTATTGACCTTGAGGGGAAAGCACAGCTCAAGAAGCATCACCAGTTCCTGCATGTGTCCTTACACACAGGCCCTCAGAGCACATGCGCACACACACACAGTCACATCCGGCAGCCACCATCTTTCCTTTCAGAATCATACATATTTCATAAAGCTTCGTGCAGAGTGTCTTCTGATTTATGATAATTGTCAACAAAAGCAAAAACACAGGCAATTTTAACCCTGCAGTAGCTAGGAGTTAGCTGGCATGAAATCGCGCTATTGTTTTTCCTTTCCTTTACAGTGGGGAGGAAGCCCTGAAACACTCCATCACACCAACCTCTGGAGGCACACATGCAGAGAGGGTATTGTCACCCTAATTGTGGTGCCGTGCGTGCACCAGGTTGGATCCATACAGAATATTGCCTGGGCAGCCCATGAGCTAAGGCCTGGAGGACTTTGACTAAGACTAATTTCCATATCAAACCCAATTTAGATGAAACGTCTTGGATAAAAAAGAAAAAAAAAAAAAAACAGTGCATCAATAGCCCGTTGATTAGATTTTCATCTCTCGAGCAGACAAATATGAATATTTATTACCACGAATGCAGATTTTTCTTTCTATTGCTCCGATCTTGAATATTATCCATTACTAATTTTTATGAAAATTTGGGCAACATAATGTTTTCACATAAACTGACAGTTCTTGAGATAACCCTGTTATTGTCTGGTTGAAAGTGACAGCTTCCGCTCATTCATGTGTTAACGAGGGATTAAATATTGTTTTTTCATCCCCATAATCTAAGATGGACTGGAAATTAAAAATTGAACATTGTATATTAGCAGAGCTTTGAGGACCAGAATTTGTTTGCATTCACTTAGGGGAGATCTGGAAATTAGCAGCTTAATAATCAGTTCCTCTTCTGTCGCTGCGGAGGGCGGCCTCACAAAGCACTGCTGACATTTCTCAAATAAATTCATTACTCTCCCTGAAGCACCCAAATGAAGAGACACCCTCTAGCCAGTAGACTACAAGGAACAAGACAACCTTGGTCAAAAAAGTAAAATCACAACACACTTTTTGCTGCCCTTATGTCAAGATTATTCCCAGCCCGTTCTCCGCCAGGACAAACTGGCTGCTGCAGGGGTGTCCTAGACTACATCATGGCCATCCCGCTGCGGGGAGGCAGGGGTATGGTCACATGTCTCCAACAGAGGGCCCTGGACACATATTGCTCCCTGTCCCTGCTGCTGGAAGGCCTTCACGGCAGTGCGATGCCACTGGCAGCCTCACCTCATGAGGGGCACTGTGATATGGCTTTCTCCTACTGTAGGTGCATGGCCATGATGGAAATGTGGAGCCCATGGGATTTGGGATAAAAAAAAATCATTGTAGTTTTAAAATACAAACTAAATTCCACTGATCCATCTACCAACCCACCCACCTATTTATCCATCGATTTGTCCATCCTTCTAATTATCCAAGAATCTACCCATGGATCCGTTGATCCATCTGCCCATCACCCACCAACTCATCCAATCAGCTAGCTACACTTACCCACCCACCCCCCACCTTCCCAAGCACTCGCCTGTTCATTTACTTATTCGTCCATGCACTGACCCATCCATCACCCATCAATTTCTGTCTATCCAGAAACCAACCCTGTTCACCCATATTTCCACCCCCCACTCATTTATTCACCTGTTTACCCACCAGCCGGGCATTCACCCACCTGTCAGTCTACTTTTTCCTTCCTCACTGCAGCCAATCAACTACTCATCCATCCATCCCCCTGCTAACTCTGCATCTACTCACTGAAATAGCCGGGCATCTCTCACCCATCTATCCATCTACCCACCCCATCCACCTACACACTCACCCACACACCAACCCGTCCACTCACCCCAAAAATCATCTGTTCATCCATCTATTTGTCTACCCATCCATCTCTCTACCTACCTACCAACCTACCCAGCTGTGGTGTTTTGAATAGATATAGCTCCCATAGACACATGTGTTCAAATGCTTGGCTCACAGGGAGTGGCACTATTAGGAAGAGTGGCCTTGTTGGAGGAAGTGTACCACTGTGGAGGTGGCCTTTGAGGTCATGTGTGTGTGTGTGTGTGTGTGTGTGTGTGTGTGTGTGTGTGCGCGCGCGCGCGCATGCATGTGTGTGCTCAGTTATACCCAGTATGGTAGCAGTCTCCTTCTGCTGCCTGTGGATCAAGATATAGACCTCTTAGCTCCTTCCCCAGCACCAGGTCTGTCTGCACACTGCCATGCTTCTCACTATGATGATGTGGACTAAAACTCTGAAACTCTATGACTTTTCCTCTACCATATCAAGGAATAAATTAAAACACAAGAAATATTACCAGCCCCAGTAAATGTTTTTTTTTTTTTTAAATATAAGAGTTGCTTTGGTCCTGCTGGCTCTTCACATCAATAAAGCCTAACTAAGACGCCATCTAATCATCCATGCACCCACCCACCCACCCATCCATCCATCCATCCATCCATCCATCCATCCATCCATCCATCCATCCACCTATCCATCCATCCATCCATCCATCCATCCATCCATCTATACATCCATCCATCCATCCTCCCTAATTTCCTTGGTAACATTTCTTGTGTTTTAATTTATTCCTTGATATGGTAGAGGAAAGCCATAGACCTATTTCTCAGACACTAACTTGCCCAAGCACTATCATTTGGAAGAATTAGACAAAAGACATTGTTGGTTTAGGTGTGACTGGGGTCAGTACGATGACTGAATCATGTTCCTCTAAAACTTGTATGTGATCTCTGACCTGAAGGCCCCTCAGAATGTATTTGGAGAGAGGGTCTTATAAAGGGCATTAAGGTAAAATGATGTGGGCTCTTATTAATGGGACTAGTGTCTTTATAAGAAGGGGTTAGGACACTTACATATAAAGGGACAGCCATTTGAAGACATGGGGAAGATGTCATCTGTAAGGAAAAAGAGAGGCCTCAGGGGACTTGTGGGAACCTCTGTGCCTCAGACTTAGACGTTAGCCTCGGGGTTGGGCTAGAGTGAGTCTGCTACTTAAGCCACCACCAGTGTACAGGGCTGAAACTGTCAATGGTTGTAGCTGTCCTGGGTAAGGTAGGTGAGAAAGATGCTAAAACACTTCACCCACAGATTTCTGATAGTTTCTAGTAAATGTGAGAAGCACATTATTTCAATTCATTGTAGTTTTAAATTTTATTGTGTTATAAAGAATTAGGCTTTATTTTGGCATCTTCAAAGAGAACCATTTTTATCGTTTCTCCTCCGCTTCCTTGTTTCTTTCCTTCCCTTGGGACTTCCTACTCTTGTAGCTTCCTTTCTATTTTGTCTTAATTATTATTATTATTATTATTTGGTATATGTACACTGACAGTGGGCCTTAACACTTTTTTGATCCAATGGGACAGATAGTTATGTCTGCAGCAGGCAAGTGTTTGCAGAGAATGACAAGCTGGGAAGATAAGACCCAACTTGGGATTGGAGCCACTTCAGAGACAGAAGCTCACCACATCCACAGGGAGAAACTGTGGGTTGGCCAGCCACAGACACTGCCAAGACAGGATGGGGGCGTGTCTGACACCTGAGTACCATGGGTTGATTAGTATCTTTCCAAAACAATATGCTCCAACCCTCACACCCAAGCCTGTGTGGAAGCAAGACTGGCAGATGGAACTGCACCACAATAAAGTAATACAGGCTAGGCTATACCCTAAATCCGACATAGATTTTTCTTGATAAGAAGGCACACAGATACACAGGCACCCACAGGAGACGGAGCTTGGGTGTGCATCCACACAGGTAAGGAGTGCTTTATTCGTTTCTTTTCTTAGAGCTGTTACAAAATGCCTGATGAAAACGACACGGGAGGGAGGAGTTTGTCTCAGCTCACGGTGTCTAGGAGCTCAGCTCATCATCAGTTGGCACTGTGCCTAGGACTGGAGTGAGACAGAACATCAGAACGGCAGGTGCATATAGCAGAGCCTGCTCCTTACCCAATGAAGCACAGAAGAGGCCAGTTATTCCTCTGTTCTCCTACCAGGCCCCGCCTCCCACAGTTCCGCTCTTCTCAATACCTCACTCAGTTCTGACTTCATCAGCGGATTGATTGATCATCCATTGATTAGGCCACAGTCCTCACGATCTAAGGCACTGTGGAAACACCCTCACCAGCACATTGAGAGTGCCTTACCAATCTCCCAGGAGCCTGTCAATCTAGTCAGTGTGGATATCAAGGTTAACATTACAAGAACATTGTGAGGATGTAGGCTACAGGAAGTGGGTTCTCCTGGAATAGGTCAGGGGAAGCTGGGCCCCACCACACTGAGGTTCTACTTTCTAACACTGTGGGAGTAGCTTTCTGCTGGGAGACTCCATCCAGGCTGAGGTACCCTGCTTAGCATCCCTGGGACTCTGGTACCCAGGAAACAGTGCTGGGTGGCTGGGAGACCTCTCAGTTTCAGGTGACCCTGAGGACAGGCACATTCATAGCTGAGCAGGAAGAATGGGGCGGGAGAGCAATTGATAGGGGCACATGGAATAGCAAGGCTTATTAATAAGTTCCTGTCTTCTGTACCGATCTCTATGAGGGTAGAGTCTGCCGGAATTAGCGTTCAGGGAGCTGATGTGAGTGGCCACACTGGGCCCCAGTGTCCTAGCACAACAGTGTATAGGGACAGGTCCTGCTGTATCGCGGGGCTTTCTTGTCTTTATTTTCTAAACACAGTCAGGAGTTTTCAGATTTTTTCTGTCCTCTCTAGACTGTGCTCCTCTTGGCAGGCCACGGCAGCTAGGTGAAGACTGATGAGTGTTTACATTGGATGCAGTGTCTATGGCTTGCTAGGGGCAGAGGTAGCAAGCATATGCCAGACCCAGGTCCCAGAGGACTTCCGAGCACGGTTCTCTTCTCCGAGGTAGCTGCTGCTAAGGTGCAGAAGTCGATGAGGAGTGTCTGGGGAGGCACACGCCTGCCTGGCTGCTGGAGAGCGCGTACCACTTTACAGGTGGACCCTCAAGTGGGCACACCCCCTTACCGGGCAAGAGGGCCTCCTTACCAGTGCACAGTGGATAGATCATGTGAGTGGGCAGTGTTCGTGGGTGATACAGGAGACTGAGCGCTTGCCTTCGATCCAGACCTCAGCTCGTTAAATGAAAATCAACTTCTGCTCCCAAGCTCACAGGCTCCACCGACCCACAGGAGCCTGGAACCATCATGCCTGGGAGGACACCAGCCAGGGTGACCTCTGCTCCTCAAGGGGAGAAAGCCAAAAGATGTCAGAAGACAGCAAGTCAGATCGTGCCGTTGAAGGATGCATTATGCATTTTTTATAAAACACACGAAAATGCTAGGGAAGAACAAGGAGTAGGTGGGCAGCCACCATCCAGGCGACTTACTTCATTTTACGTGACTATTTACCTTGATATTGGATAAAAATTGAATCCGTTACCATGGCAACTGCTGCATCATATGGTTGCTCTGTTTCTCGGAGTCACAGGGGAGTGTAAAAGGGCCCACGTGACCTGGGGCTGGTGCTCTCAATGGTGGTGGTGCAAGAGAGAAAGGTGCTCACAGTGAGCTTGTGCTGGCCCATTCGGTAAGTGCAGTTAGTCACGTGGGACGCATGCTGAGTGGGGAGGGAGGGCTGGAGGTGAAGTGCTGGGGCCTCAGGTGTGTCAAGCCAGAGCTGAGTGTCAGAAGCAGAGCTGAGCCCAGGCATGGGCTGCTGGGAACCTCGGCTTCTGTCTAGTCCGCTCCCTGCTCATGGGGGCCCTGGAGGGGTTGAAGATAGAAAAGTGAGGTGGGGCCCCAGATAGTTAATGCAATTTCATGCAGATTTTCCTTTTCAAACACAAATTAGGGGTACTGACGAGTCAACAGTCTTTTCTCAGGCCTATGCACTTGTGCATTTAAGAGAAAAAAATCTGTTTCCTTTGTCAAGAAATGCAGATTAGAATAAAATGAGGTGAGAGTGTGTGGAATGGTAATGGGGACTGCTGCAGGGGCTGAACAAGAAGCCCCCTGAGCCCCTAGCCAAGAGGGGAGCTTGGCTCCCTCACTGTCCCCAGCCCTAGCCAGGGCCCAGCCTCTGTCCCAAAGCCGGGGAGGTGGAAAGGCTTCTGTGGGGCTTCCCTACAGTGTCCTGGGGAATGAGGTGCACCTTGTGGTTTTCACAGGTTGTGGTCCCGAGGGCACAGCACTCTGTAGCATGCTGTCCTTAGACTATACATGGGCTGCTGGATGGCCCATGCCATGAAGGAGCCACACAGCCCCACCTCTCTACAGGGTCTCCAGGCAGGTGGTCGGGCATGGCGACAGCACCAGCCATACCCCAGTTCCTGGTCCTCACTGAGACACCTGCCACATCTGCATTTGCCACACCCACCACACCTCACTTCTTCACACACTCGGGAACACATGGAGCCTCCTAGAGCTGCACTGAGGACGGCCACCCAAGGAAACGCACCGGTTCTGCTGCCTGGAAACGGAAGCTGGGAGTTTGGCTCACAGAGTCAAAAAGAACAAAAGGAGCCAGGGGGCACCACAGACCTGTTACCACAGTGGCATTGCTGGCAGCGGCACAGGACATGGCTGAATCGCTGCCACCCAGTCACACCACATTCCAGCCAAGTCCCACACTGCACACTTCTGGAGAACTGTTGCTCTAATGGTCACAGTGCACAAACAAGGAACCAAGGGCTAGGTGAAGGGCGTGCACACTGGGTCTGAGCCTGGACTCTAGGAAGGCAGGTGAGATCTCTGCCCTCACACAGGTCCACCAGGAGCAGGCTTGCAGAAGCCCCTCCGTCTATGCACAGTCACTGCCCACGCCTGTCTCCTCTATGCACCCAGCTTCTGGGAAGGGTCCCCCCGCGCTCCACCCAAGTTGGGCTGCACAGGCACCGCCTCATCCCAGGCCTGCCTCTGCCAACCACACCCCCTGCTTCGCCTCTGTGTGCTGGGGTGCATCCTTCGCCTCAGGGTGGCTCGCACTGCCTACTGTGCCCTCTCCAGGAAGAACACACCCCGCAGGGCTGCCACAGACACATGGTGGCCGAGGACCCCAAAGTCGCAGGGCATCAGAGGCGGCGGGGACCCAGCTGAGCTCACCGTCAGCCTGTTCACATCAGTGTGGACATGTGGGGCATAGTCCTGTGCCTTCTCTATTTAGATGGTACAGCGTGGTGGTGATGTCCCAGAGCTGTTCACCCATGCCACACAGTATCGGCCTCCTGGCTGTATGTCCTGTAGTTACATACATGGACCCAGGCTCCCCGCTGGCTGAGAGTTGTGTGGGGATTCCCTGGTCTAGCTGACAGCATCTTGAATCTGTGGTGATTTCAAAGAAGAGGCCAAAAGACACAGAAGAACAAACAGCTTCTAGCCTCACCGCGGGACGCCTGGTCTGTGTGCACCAGTGTGCCTGCACATGCGTGTACATGTATGTAAAGCACCTTACATGTATGTAATGTGTTTACACATGTGTACAGCCACCTGAAAGGCAGCGTTTTCTTAGTGATTTCAGGAATCACATAATCCCATTGATTTATTACATCTAATTATTTTGTACTTTAAGTTTCTTCCTCTTTCCTTCTAGCTCTTTCCTCTTTATAAAATAAAGCCTTTATTCCTTTCGTTTCTATACTCGGTGACTGGCTTCCTTATATTAACACTGCCCTCCAAAGTCTGAACCAAAGGGTCAGGGTTCATGTTTTTGGCACAGAGGCCCCTGATACTCCATGGCTCTGCCAACTGGTTTCACCCAACTATTCTCTCAGGATCCAAGCTCCTCCCAGCTGTCTAGAGTCACTGGGCTGGGAATGTTTGTTTGTTTGTTATTGTACGTATGAGTTTACATCATGGGCACATGCCACAATACATACTTGGAGGTCTGGGGACAATCAGCTCTCTATTTCCATGTAGGTCATGGTGACTGAATTCTTAGCATCAAGTGCCTCCACCCACTGAGCCTCCTGGCCAGCTCTGGGCTGCGATTTTGATGAAAGAAGCTTAAACCTCCAACACCTTCTTCAGCAGTGTGATAAGGTGGAGAAAAGGAGGCTGCTTCCTCCATATCCCTTCCTCATACCTCTTGCTTCTCATTTGCAGCCATGGAGCCCCACTCGGGGTCTCAACCACAGTGAGCTTCATGAGAGTGATGTTTGCTTGTGGGACAGGAGTCCCAGTGCATGGATTTCTAGCGGACATTGAAGGTGGATGATTTTTAGATGTACAGTCCCGTTCTTCAAGCAAAACTCTGCTCTGAAGCTAGGAGTAGCAGAGGCAGCAAGAGTGCAGAGCTGGTGACAGGGCTGGATGGCTGTGAAGAACAGTTGTTGAACCACCTCAACCAGGAAAATGTATGGAAAGTCTCAGGGAGGTTCCTGAAAACCCACTTCGAGCCTCAGCCACTCTGTGAGTGGGAGGCTTCTCTCCAGCAGGGGGCGCGAAGTTCCACGAGAGGAGCTCTGCCCAGTGGACTCTGGGGTCTTTGAGGTCACCCTGGAGATGCCGAGCCAGGTAGTCTGTCCTGTCTGTGGTAAAGCTTGGTCAGAGAAGCCTGGAAGCTCCGTTCCTGGCTGGAGCTGGAAGCAGGAGCCCCACTCCATCACGAGCAGGACCCGTGCCTGCCGGAAATTCTCTAGTTTCTTAGCACGTTCTGAGCTTTTCTTCAGGGCAATTATAATTGTCTCTGGAGGAAACACGACTTTCCTAACACGAGTAATACATGAAAAGTTTTCAAGGTATCAGAAATTAGATTTTGAAATACATCAAAATACCACCCAACTCTTCTGAATGAGTGTGTGCACCACAGTCTCTTCATTTCTTTTAAATTTTGTTTTGAGATATTTCTATTTGGCTTAAAAGGTTTTAATTCTGCTGTCTGTCATCACACGTGTGAATTACAACTGCCTAGAGCAGATATGTAAATGGCGTTAGATTTCCACAATCATACTCTGCTTTACATTCCAGAGTCAGGAATTAGAAGAATTAGAAATACACTTATAAAAATCATCAAAATCAGGCTAACTGAATGCAAGAATTAAGATTAGGAAAAAGATATGATTAGGTTTCTAAAAATTTTCTCAGCTTGAAACCTTTCCTCCCATTTTGCTGCTGTAAATGTTCTGGGCTGGTCAGGGCAGCTTCCAGTCTGGATCTGGGAAGGGAGGAACCAGCTGCACATGTGCAGAGCTGGGCTCAAGGCCACAGCAGTGACACCAGGCAACTCCAAAGGTTCAAAATCAACTGCTTCAGAAGTGGCTGCTGGGTGAGGCAAAAGGATCCTAAGATGACTGTCTGGACACGAGCTGTCTTCAGGAAGCACTGGGACAGCAAGCTGGGCTCCTCCAGGGGCCGCTGGCTTGGATCTCGGGAGCAAAGGTGACTCTCGGGGCAGAAAGGTGGGGCTGAAGTCAATGAGGAGGAGGCCTCTGGGGTTGGGGGGACACATCTGCCACATGGAACAGGGTTCCTCACAGAACATGCCATTGTGGTTGGGGCTGCAGCCGCAGGTTGGAGGGTCAAGGGGCTCTTGGCTTAGAGCAGGAAGCTGCTGCAGGCTGACTAGGTGTCAACAGGGGTGGCAGAGGCCAGACAACAGTGAGAAATAGACTCTGGGGACATGGGTCTCAAAATTCCAAAGGGACAGGCTATGGAGGGCAGGCTCAGCAGGCTGAGGGGCAGTGCCCACAGCACATGTTTAGAGGGATGGTAAGCCCAGGCAGCCACAGGTCTGTGTGCATGTGTATGTGTGTGTGTGTGTGTGTGTGTGTGTGTGTGAGAGAGAGAGAGAGAGAGAGAGAGAGAGAGAGAGAGAGAGAGACTGACTGGCTAGAGTCCCCAAGGCCCTTGGGAGTCTAGAACTGGCTCAGGTGCTAGTGTTTGTCTTGAGAGAACAAGAAGTTTCCTCCAGAAACTCCAGCTCCAGCTCCAGCTCCCTGGAGGGGAGAAGGAAGGGCACCCATGCTCATCTGTCCCGCTTGTGGCTGTGTTTCAGTGCTCAGACCTCCTGAGGACACAGTAGACACTCAGCTCTGCCTTTTGAGTGATGTGTGAGTGGGATACTGAGCTGGCGCAAGTTGGGCGCTCTCTTACCACATGGCCACAGGAACTGCCTAAAATCTGCACACTGCCGACACTAGAACCAAAGGACGAAAGGGGGCTGTCCAGATGCCCAGGATCAGGAGGGCTCAAAGCTAGGTCAGGGCCAGGAGCTGAGGCTACTGTTAGAGACCTGGTCCCTCTAAAGATACCTAAGGGCACAGGACTCAGGGTTTCCATGCTCAGAGACAGCAATATGGCGGAGGAAGAGGCAGAAACGCTGAGGCTGGTAACCCTCGGAGTCTCTTCAATGGGGAAGAGGGAGCGGGTGCCAGCCACCCCCAGCTGAGGGTGGGGAGAAGGATGAAACCAAGACTAGAGCCTTGTTCAAGGTGGGGAGCTCCGTGGGCATGGACAGAAGAGTAAAACTCTTTGCACAGAAATCTCATATAGAAGGCAGGCATGCAGCTTACACCTCTGCTGTCCGCTGAGGCTGACACCAGCCTCTGGTGTGGGAGGCTGAGACAGAAAGGCTGCTGAGATGGGCTAGCCTGAGCTACATAGTGAGACCGTCTCTTAAAAACAAAACAAATAAACTGAAAAGCTCAAAACTAAGAGAGAAACTCATACAAAAAATCAATATTTCCTTGCTTCAGATAAAGTCACAATTAAACAAACATACATGAAACATACACACACATATGTGCATGTATGTATGTATGTATATGTGTGTGTGTGTGTGTGTGTGTGTGTGTGTGTGTGTGTGTGTGTGTGGTCACCATCAACCATACAAGAAGAACAAACCACCATGGAAGCAGTGAGGGCGTGACAAGCAGTGCCACAAGAACCTTAGATTTGAAGAGTGTAAGAATACAGGTAAAATTATAGAATTATCAGGCTTAAGATAATTAACAAGCTAAAAAGGCAGAAGTCACAGAAGGAATATGCAGGCAACCACAGGGAGACAGCAAACACCCACTTGAAAATAACACTAAGCAGTTTTTCACACTAAAAATGGGAAGGAAAGTGTAACCATAGCCACTAGCTGGGCCTCACAGCATGTTAGAGACAAAGGAAAGGGGACCTGCAGGTCACATGAGGAGAGGTCTCACAGTGCAGTGCTGGGAGACCAAGTCAAGTCACACTTCGGGCAGCGAAGGATGGACCGGAAGGACACATGCACGTGAGCCG
This sequence comes from Psammomys obesus, assembly GCF_907164565.1. Taxonomy (NCBI): domain Eukaryota; kingdom Metazoa; phylum Chordata; class Mammalia; order Rodentia; family Muridae; genus Psammomys; species Psammomys obesus. Next base: position 2,639,827 of record NW_026590503.1, read on the forward strand.
TATTTAGACAATGCTAACTGTGTCCAGGCATTTTATATCTGCCACCTCAGAAGACATAGTAAGGGTCTTCTGAGGTGGACACTGACTGACCTGTGCTATAGCTCAGGATATGGAGTCATGAGGTCAACGCTGACTATTCTACATTAGGATACAGAGCCATGAGATTGACACTGACCATTCTACAGTAGGATACGGAGTCATGAGGTCAACACTGACTAATTTACAGTTCAGAATGCAGAGCCTTGGGGCCAACACTGACCACCTGTGTGACTGCAGAAGACATGGCACCACAATTTAAGAGAAAAAACACACAGAAGCCACTGCAGGCTGGAAGAAGATACTTAGGATGAGCAACACACAGGTCCTAAGGGGAGAAAGCCTGCATCCCTTGCTACAAGGGCAGAGCTGGAGGCTATAGGCTGAGGGGGGCCAGTAGGATGGTTAAGACACAGCTTTGCAAGCTCTGTACTCCTAGAGGAGCAGTTGCGTTCTGAGCAGGCCTCTGTGGAGCCTGTCGTCATGCTCGGAGTGGGGTATGAAAGTATGGGTCTCAGGAGGAAAGCCAAGCACTGCTTGGGAGGTGCTTGGGAGCCAGGCCCAGCTTGCTGAGTAGGGCTGGTCCACCTCCTCATCCTGGTTGTCCTGGGACTTCTGGAGGCCACACCTCAATAAGGGAGAGGGTATTCAGTATCCAAGTGCATGAGTCACACTGTTGTCCCCTGTGTGAATCACGGACTTGTCACCCACCTGTTGCCAGCTTCCTGAGTGGCTTACACACTCAATCCACAGCCTCTAGGCTTTCTGAAACTAGGTCATTGCAATGACTGCAGCCTGACTCTGGGTTGCTCTCAATGGCTGGGTGCAACCATTGCTCCCATAGGAAGAGACTAAACTGGAAACATAGGCCAGCACACGAGCTGCCCCTACCTGGAGACAGGCAGTAACACGCAAGTGCCCACTGTCCAGGCTGCACACTGCACTGTTTCTCCCTGACACGGCCCCACTTAGATGTAGGTTGCTCTGGAAGCCCCACGACATTTGGCTTCTTTCTTCCACTCCACTGGCTGCTAAAGAAAGAGCAAACAAGCAGAGGGCCCTCAGCTGTCACCTGGTCTGCTAATTCAGCATGGGCCACCCTGGCCTCAAGAACACACACAGAAGAGTGAGTGACATTTGTCAGGCTCTTAGAATGTCCTTGGAGAAGTTTCTATCAGTTATAGACTCTCTCCCACACGCTGCTGCCAATAACTAAGATGCCCCAGGCACTCAAGCCCCCTTAAGAGCTCCCTGGCAGCCCAGGCCTCGGAGAACAGTCACCAATTAAGCATCTCCTGGCTCTAGGAGCCAAAGACCTGGTGCAGAATGAGAGCTCCCCCAACGAAGCTGTGAGTCTCGGAGCGGCTGGGCCGGGAGGAGGCACTCTACAGCAGGGAACACTTACAAACAAGCACTCCTTCCTACTTAATTACCTTTAATGGCAAGTGCTGTGAAATCTGAAATTTCAGACATGAGAGCACAGATTGGCTTTGGTCCATGCTGGCTTACGAGTGGCTCCATGCGGCTCCCAGGAGGAACCTCAGCCGCCGTTACACGCACACTTCATTACACTGTCACTCGGCCAAGAGAGTGGCCTCCAGCAAGCACCGAGAGGACGTCGTGTCTGATAGCAGGGAGGCGACGGCCGGACACTGAAGAGTGTGATGGCATCCCTTCGCTGACACATGTGTAGCCTGCGGCTTCGTTTAAACACACATGTTTAAATAACAAAGACACTGGATCCCAAGCAAAGAATAATCTCCTGGAACTTGATTGTTTCCCATAATTTGGGTGTTTTAAGTCTTCATCTTTTCTGGAGTCTCCCGTTTTGCTTAATTGTGACAGGTTTTTCTTTGGGAGGTACCAACATATGATTTCAAAAGCAATATACACAGTCACATTTGCCCCCACCATTAGTGAGCATCAACACCGGGAAGACCGATTTCCCACCAGCTGAGCCAACAAACCGTTACTCGGATTAACCACACGATGAACCAAACCTATGCTCCTGGGTTCCACCAGCTGGCCAGCCTCACCAGAGGTCATCCTCACCAGAGGCCAGCCTCACCAGAGGCCAGCACCACCAGAGGCCAGCCTCACCAGAGGCCAGCACCACCAGAGGCCAGCCTCACCAGAGGCCAGCACCACCAGAGGCCAGCACCACCAGAGGCCAGCACCACCAGAGGCCAGCACCAGAGGCCATCCTCACCAGAGGCCAGCACCACCAGAGGCCAGCACCACCAGAGGCCAGCACCACCAGAGGCCAGTACCAGAGGCCAGCATCACCAGAGGCCAGCACCAGAGGCCAGCACCACCAGAGGCCAGCACCACCAGAGGCCAGCACCACCAGAGGCCAGCACCACCAGAGGCCAGCACCAGAGGCCAGCACCACCAGAGGCCAGCACCAGAGGCCATCATCCTTTTTGGAGACGCACACTACTCACCGGCCTGATTCCACTTTGGAGGATCGTCAGTCCAGATGTCTTCTCCAGCTGGTCTTTATTGTCAACTGTGAAGGGAAAATCAGAAGACAGTCAGTATAGGGAAGGGTGGGGCGTTTCAGAGTGTTCCCTCTGGGCAAACTCCCCTGAAAAACAACCTGATTTTGTGGGGTGCTCTGTCAAGGGCCAGGTGGGACTGGATATGCGGAACCCTATGTCCCACTCAGTCACTGGTCTGGCTCAGCCAAGCACCTCATACACTTTCTGTCATCTTTGAAGTCATGCCATGTCAGGCAATCTCCAGTCATTGAGGATCTGATGGGAAATTTTACGTAAACACACTTTGAAAGCTGTAAGTTCTCATTTTAGAATGGTGTAATGTTCTATCTATAAACATGTGTGTGCCCACTGAGAAGTGACTTTTTGTTAGCTAGCATTGCATGCACTTGGAAAAAGCTGTCTGTGTGCTTGCAAGACAGGAGCCATGAGTTATTTTATGCCCTTTTAATCCATGCCCTTCCAAAAGCATCCCGTGACAATTCTGTTTCAATGAAGGTCCACCCTATCTGCTCCGGACTTCATGTGAGGAAGACTTTCAGAGAACAAATTCCATTTGATATCATGCCAGAAGAAATGAGCTTGGGAAACAATTAGCAGATGCAAATGAAGTCTTAGCCATTGTAAGGCCGGGGCAGCAGACCCAGAGGCCCCCACTTCCCAGAAAGGAAGTGTGTCACAAGGCAATTGACCTTGGCTTATAATTCAGCAGAAATATTCTTTTGGATAAATCTCCTGTCATTTTGGAAAAAAAAAAAAAAAAACTAGGAAAAAAGAAAGCCGAGATTCTTACTGAAAACCCCATGGAAGAGGAAGGTGCTGCAATTGTGATTAATGCAAAACGATAGAGCAAGAAAAGAGCAGTGTGCTCCTCTCCTCCTGTGGAACACCTGCACGCATCTCGGGTAATGAATTACATCGTTTAGAGGGATACAAATGCTCTCCCATTACAGCCTGCCCGGCTTCTCTACCTCCTGAGACTTTCCTTGTCTTTCTGTTTTTTTAATTTAAATTTATCATTTTTACTTTATTCGCTATGACTTTCGTTGTCTTAAGGAAAAAATTTCCCCTTGAAGAAATGGGCATTAGTCTTTACACTAGTGCCCATTAGTGTAAAAATTAGCACTATTCTGAAAGTAAGGTGGACACAAAGCCACCTTAAAGGGCTGGAGGATCTTAGGACTCCTCTGGGTGGGAGGGGCACAGGGTGGAGCCAATGACTGCACAGGCAGAACTTGGACGGCAAGAGACTGTTTCTTGAGGTCTAAAGTGACTGGTTTTCATAGTCTCTTGTACTGCCTGACAGCTATTTGGAGAGGGCTGACAGTAACTCTCTAAATAGGCTGACCAAGGGCCTAAAGATGGGTTCTCTCGAGGGAGCAGAGATCTCAGATTTAGAGATTTTTATAGAAAGGGGCCAGCTAATACATACTTAAGCTGAATAATGTAATCCAGCCTTGGCACGTTCTTTCTAAGAAAGGCAGGGGAGGATATCAGGCCTGGTGGTTGGTGTCCCTGTGGCTACTTGGTGTCACTATGGCATGGAACGGCACAGAGACACCTGAGTGGCTGCTCGGGTGAAGTTTAGTTACAGAAATAGTCCGGGCCAAGAAGGCACCTCCTCCAGACTTCTGGAGGGTGCTAGCTGAAAGGCACCTGTTCTCTGTCGGCTGACCTTGCAGGCTCTGGATGCCCTGTAAGGCTGTAGGAAGCAAGCCACCATCACCCCTGAAGCCTGGAGACGTTGTCCTGGGAAACCACAGACAAATGCTCATAGGGGAGGGCTCTAAGTGTGAGGGCACCTGGGGAATTCTCCAACCTGACCAAGCTGGAGATTTCCGTTTGGAGTGGCTTTGGATAAACAAGCCTGAACCAGATCAGTCAACAACACAACCGCCCGCAATCACAAAGCTTTGTTATGGCTTGACTGGCAGCGTGGACTCCCAGCTGCTCACCCACCGCTGTTCCCCAACACCTTTTCAGTGCTTAGACTCCACAGGGCGGGGCTCTTCAGGGCAGAGACCCCGCTTTGCCACGCCGATCTTGCTGCCCTTCTAGCCGCCTCCTGCCCAGCACACTGTTGAGCTCTGGGCATGCTCCCATCCCTCTGGCCTTTATGAGCACAGGCTGGCCAGTTCAAGACCATTGGTGGGGAATGAGACACAGCTTGACTTCGCAAGCTCATGAAAGCACAGGTGAGCTTTTAAAAGTTCACGGCCAGGCTGGGATGTAGTTGGCTGAGTGCTTGCCTATCGGAGAGCGAGCTCCTGGTGGAGGCAAGAGATCGGCTTAGGCTGTGCTTCAAGGCAGGCTCTGTTCCTAATTTACCCAGCGGCCACCCAGACTTTGGGCTCCCACCTGCGCCCAGACAGGACGGAGGAGTCCCAGCAAATGTGTTACTGACAAGCGAGGCAGTGTCTCTGAGCTCTGGCACCTGAGCCACTGTCATCCATGGCCTCTGCCCTTAGGTCTGTGACAATCCGTAAGAAGCAGTCCCCTCGCTGGCCTGCCTAAGCCAGTGACTTTCTGCGCATGGCCGCTCTGGAAACACGGGGATTTGAGACCTGCCCTGACAGTGTGGGAAGGGCGTAATCCACCCTAAAGGCCTGCCATGGACACCTGCAAGAAGGGCTAGGGGTCACTCATCAAAAATGGGGAAGTGGAGAGTCTGCTGTTAAAGGCTGGACGAGCTGCGGCGCTTTGTGGAGGGAGTAGATGTCAGGTAGAGGGCAGGGTACCAGACAGGGCTCTGGGTAGAAGGCAGGGTGCTGGAGTGCAAGGGGCGGGGCCATCAGGTGGAGGGCTGGAGACCCAGGTAGAAGGGGTGGGGCTTCAAGCGGAGGGGTGGAGCTTCCAGGCGGAGGGGTGGGGCTCCAGGACAAGGGTCTGAGGAGCCTCTCAGGACCAAGCAGTCCTTTGTTTCTCACAGGTGCCCTGAGATCACCTGAGAATAAGGTTTGACCTTTTCAGCAGAGAGGTAGTTCATGGCGCTTGGCCTGGAGAGATGGGCTATCTTGGGATTACGGCACAGCCCTCTGTCCCACCGCCGGCTGAGCACTCTACAGAATCGCATGCCTAGGGCTATCTCGACTGTCACATCTGAACTCCTTTTACCTGGCTGTCCCGGAGCAGCTACCGTCTGCCTGGTCAGCAGTCAGGGCCTCTAGGGCTCACAGATCACAGCGCTGAGCTGACCTGCCTCCGTCTTCATCCTCAGGACACAGGTTTGCCTAGGATTCTTTCTAGGACTTGGCATCTCTGGCAGAGCCTCCCCATCCTTCTACCAGCATCTTACCGTGCCCCAGGGAAGGCTGTTCCCGGGACACTCAGCCATGGAGAGAGTCACACCCATGCTTAGGAAGGAGCCCTATTCAGTCTCATCCACCATGGCTGAGCTCCGTGCAGGGAGGATCTCCCATCTTGGAATCTTTAAGAAAGTTTTTAAAATGCTCCATTCAAATGTATCCTGAGCCAGCTTAGGGCCAGCTACAGGTGAACAGAAAACACTGGACCCCGCTCACCGCCTCTGGTCTACCTATACACCCTAAGCAAAAGTTTAGAGCAGAAAGCTACTGACCGGCGAGTTCACCGAGAGCCCCGCAGCGAGGACACAATTATATTCCCGGTGAGCGTTAACATCATCAAAACGTGGCCTAGAGATGAACCATGTGTGGTCTTTGCTAAAATGGAGGCGGGTTAAGCATCAGAGGGGAAGAAAAGCCTCAAGCGGCGTGTAAGGCCGAGCCTTCCTGATCACCCAGATGAGGAGGAAAGGGAAGAAGGGACCTGTATTCGGCTCTGCTCACTCACAGAGCCCGCCCCTGCAGGCTCATGTCTGGCTCCACAGAGCCGTAAACAAAACCGCCTTTTTTTCCATTCCCAGTCTTCAGGGCTTTTTGTACAAGTGAGGGCCCGGGTTCCTCATGCCTCATGTTTGAATCAGGGGCCCTGAGCTGCTCACCCAGCCCCTCACATGTTGCTCAGCCTGTAATGCCTTGGTCTCCTCAGCGCTGAATGGCTGTGGAGATTCTGTAGGGACATGATAGTCACAGTGGCTGATAACTTTCCTTCCGTGAGAGGGCATGTGTGTTTCCGTGAGGGGGTATGTGTGCAGCTAGAGAAGAAGGACGCCCGCATCTGCTCAAGTCACTCAGAAGGCATCCTAGGCTCTTTACCCAGAATGCACCAGGATGGCTGCCTCCCCAAGGGGAAGCCTTTTTCATTTCCACATAAAAAGCCAACCAGGTCAACAAAAGGCCAGGGCAGCAGGCGAGGGGCCTGCCTTCCTCTTCTTGCTGTTCCTTGTTCAGCAGTCTCCCCGTGTCTGCCTTCCACTGAACCTTCTTGTCCTCCAGGGCGTAAGGAACAGTTAAGTCTTGATGGGGTGATGGCACCCCCTCTGAGCCTTGCGTGGGATAAGCTTCGGTGAGAGGGCTGCTGACCACGGTGGCCATGCCCACATGGTTGGTCATTCACACCACTGTGTGTTTAGCGGAGCCCACCAGGGGCAGAGCCTGTCTCTCTCTGGAAGCGGTGCCCTGAGGAAGCATCCTGCTGGCAGATTTTACAAGCCACTGTGCTGCCCTTCCCCCAGAGAATCTGTCCCGAGGCTCCCGTCCCCTCCTGGCCAGCTCTGCTGAGGAACGGGCAATCATGACCCTATGCTGTTTCCAGACGGGGGTCTGGCCTCAGTCCCCAGCTGTGCCTGTCCTTCCTGGGCTTGCTCCCCTGAGCTTGCTTGGCAGGCTCTCCGGGTGCAGACAGTCTACACTGGGTGAGTTTGTGCTTGTGCTGCAGAATTTATCTTTAGCACCTTGGCCTTTCTGCTGGTTTACTGTTACAGTTTTTGCTTATATTAAAATTATTACATTTATTTATGAATCCATTCACTCGGCGCACTCTCGTGTCATGGTCAGAGCACAGATCAAGCCTTTACGCTATTCCTCAGCTACTGGGAATGATGTTCAGCCACATGTTCAGGGTTCACCCCCAAGCTTTGGACGGAGCTAAGAAGGGAGCCAGCCAGTGAGGCCGCACAGCACGGGACAGCGAGGAACCGGCCAGCCAGGGAGCCAGGACAGCATGGGGCCAGCTGGGCCAGCCAGCGAGGCTGCGCAGCATTGGACAGCGGAGGAGCCGGCCTCAGCCAAGGCAGACAGAGTCAGGAAGCCCATTTTCATCTTCATGCAAGACAAAAGGGTTTCCAAAAACAAAAAAGAAGTCCTTTAGAATTAAATTCACCCGATGAAGGATATGCAAATGGCTGACGGAGTGAGGCCTGTAGCATTCTCCGAGTTCTGCAGGAGCCTGCTTAATTAGTGTTTTAATTTATCGGAATAATTCTTTGCACTTGACAATTTATGCGGCATTCCATGTAATTAAGCGCGGAGACAGCGGAGTCATTCTGCCTCTTCCCTTTCTCCCCGGTGTTTTAACCTGAATGACAATGGCCTCCGGGAGCCCTCACCGGGGACACACCATGGGCGTGATGCCCTGTGGACCCGGTGTGGCCTGGTGTGGCCTTGTCCCTGTGGAAAGGCCTCCCCGCTGTCCATCTCCTACCTCCAAACCTCAGAAGGAAGTGTGCACATCTTCCTGCATCTAGATCTCTGGAGGGCCCATCCCCCTCCCTGACAATCAGCCTTTCTGACTAAGTCTTGGGTTCTCCATGCACTGGTGTGTGTGTGTGTGTGTGTGTGTGTGTGTGTGTGTGTGTGTGTATGAGCATGTGTGTGTGTTGGTGTGAGTCTGAGTATGTGTGTGTCAGTGTGTGAGTGTGTTTGTGTATGTGAGTGTGTGAGTGTGTGAGTGTTTGTGAGTGTGTGTGAGTGTGTGTCAGTGTGTGAGTGTGTTTGTGTGAGTGTGTGTGTGTGTCAGTGTGTGAGTGTGTGTGTTTGTGCCCATGTGCACGGTAGGGTCTGAGCACCTCTCAGGTGGAGAAGAGGCAAAGGAACCGACACGTCGAATCCCAGGCCTCAGATCACAGGGAATCCAGATATCTCTGCGTCACTCTCACACTGGTCTGAGAGTGTGCAGGGTTCACGCCTGCCCTCCTGGTTCTGGAAATGCTCATCTCGGCTGCACACATTTGGCAGACTGGCTGCCTGTTTCCCGGACAATGCTCGTGAGCTCCGACAGGACTGGAGCCTCTGTGTCCTGCTTCGTCTACACGTGCTGCGACACAGCTCAGTGAATCAGTGTGTGAGGAACTGACCTTGGCAACAGGATCATTTCCCTTCTGTACTGAACGATTCCACCAAGCAGGATGGGTGGTCGTCCTGGGCACAACCTCATGCCCATGCTGTGGGCATGGGCAAGTGTGCACAGCATCTGGGCTGTGGGCGTGGGTGAGTGTGCACAGCATCTGTGCTGTGGGCGTGG
>NW_026590503.1:2648751-2650676 GCF_907164565.1 Psammomys obesus
GAGTGTGCACAGCATCTGTGCTGTGGGCGTGGGTGAGTGTGCACAGCGCCAGGGGGCTGTATGGTGACTGGATCTGGTCACTAAGCAGGTGGCACCAGGAACCACGAGGACTCAGAGGGACACGGACTGTATCTCACCGATGTAATGATGCACAATTGAAAACCTATGAATCTCTCCTTGAGTGTGTCACACACAATTGAAAATCTGTGTGCCTCTGGGACTTCCTGTTGAGTGTGTCAGGTGAGCAACCAGAACCATGGAGACCGAAGCCCTGGCTCAGGAGCAAACATTCAGAACACACACACATGCTCACACATGCTGGCGTGGACACAGCCCGAGCCCCCGCCCAAGCTCATCCCATCCGCACTCAGTCTGAGCAGCTCCAGACCGTGGGCTGCTGTTTTACACAAACATTGGTGCTGAAGATGACCTGGCTTCATTTGAAAAGAAAAGAGGTAAAAGGCAGCTTTGACTACGGCTTTTACTGAAACTTTCGGTGTCAGTTGTGCTTTGCCTTGTGACACTAATAGTGCAATTAAAAGAGTGACCGTTCTGACGACACTTTCTGCTTTCCTTTGTTCCACCTGTGAGATTATAGCCGGGTCACATCCGTCCTCATGTAGTGAGTTCACAAGAGTCTCTGATAGTTCGATAACGTGTGAGGCAGAGGAAAGACTGCGCACAGACACGTAAACACACACATTGCCTCTGGTTGCTCCTTATTCACCCCCGTGCGCCCAGGGAGCCCCGCTCTAGAGCTTTGCCCTGTTCTCTGAGACAGGACCCGCCTGGGTGGCTGTGGCTAACCTGACACTATTTAGACCAGGCTGGCCCTCAGCTCACAGACAGTGCGCCTCTGCCACCTGAAGGCTGTGAATTCCTCTGAATTCCATCTGGGGCCACAGAGTAAGTGTGCGAGTTACACTTTACTGTGGTGATAGAGACCGCTTTTCCACGTGCACAACACTGACCTTACTTCAGAATTACACACGTAAGGAGGCCGAGGTGGCTTGGCAGTGTTCGGCAGTGGCATGTCCCAGCACGTCAGCACAGTCTTGGCTCTGCACACACGGCAGGGCACCGCTGAGCGTGGCCCGAAGCACGCTTGGCCCGGAGCCTGGGTTTTTGCGGGCACACCAGAGTGTCTTCCCGCGCTTATAGAAGCGTCCTGGCTTAAGTGTGGAGAACGCGGCCTTCGGGTGTGCCCTGTTGGAGTTCTTCAGCACGTCAAATGAGCACACCCTGGAAGGGCTGTGTGAGAATGTTCTATTTTAAGGACTGCTGCTGGGTGACCTGCCTATCGAGCCGGGACTGCTGGTGCAAAGGAGGCACGATGTCACAGGCTAACCCGTCACATGTGAATGGAGCAAGGCTCCACGGGAGGGGGCCCGCGCTGGAGCTGGAGCTGGAGAGGCCACAGCCCTGGAGGATGATTCGGTGTTTGTTCCATTAACCGGACACAGCTGCCAAATGAGTTCTGCTGACACTCAGCACACACTGCTGCACCTACAGCTCAGCACACACTGCTATACCTACAGCTCAGCACACACTGCTGTACCTACAGCTCAGCACACACTGCAGCTCAGCACACACCGCTGCACCTACAGCTCAGCACACACCGCTGCACCTACAGCTCAGCACACACCGCTGCACCTACAGCTCAGCACACACTACTGTACCTACAGCTCAGCACACACTGCTGTGCCTACAGCTCAGCACACACCGCTGCACCTACAGCTCAGCACACACTGCTGTACCTACAGCTCAGCACACACCGCTGTGCCTACAGCTCAGCACACACTGCTGTACCTACAGCTCAGCACACACTGCAGCTCAGCACTCACTGCTGTACCTACAGCTCAGCACACACTGCAGCTTAGCACACACTGCAGCTCAGCACACACTGCAGCTCAGCACACACTGCA
>NW_026590503.1:2650686-2762956 GCF_907164565.1 Psammomys obesus
CAGCTCAGCACACACTGCAGCTCAGCACACACTGCTGCACCTACGGCTCAGCACACACTGCTGCACCTACAGCTCAGCACACACTGCTGTACCTACAGCCCAGCAAATACTCTGCTGCACCTACAGCTCAGCACACACCGCTGCACCTACGGCCCAGCACACACTGCTGCACCTACAGCTCAGCACTCACTCAGCACTCATCAGAGGAGCTTCTCCTTGTTGTGTACAGAAGGTGACACAAAGACCCCCAGGGAACTAGAGACTTCAACATCCTCAGTCTACAGTGTCACAGAAGACAGCCTTCCACCAAGTCATCTGAAAGCAGCACAATGCCACATGGCTCAGATGCCTCCTTTTTCTGAGTGTCTGGATTAAAATGTCTCAGGACATAGCTTTTCCTGAGAATTACTCGTGGAAACCTTTTTACTGTGGCCTCTTTATATATGCCTCTGACCACACATCACTCATGAAGGGAATGTGGGGTGTTCTGTGATGTTTTCATCTATCTGTCTCAGCGTGGGCTGTCCATCTTGAGGATTCCATCATCTGAATCTGCTGGTTAATATACCCAACACTTAGATTATGTTCTGTGTTTGCGTCACAATGCCTGGGATCTTCCTGTCACCCATCTTTTCTGCTGAATTGTGCTCATGTGCCTTGCTCCTTGGTGCACGTTGAGATTTATTTTATTATGGACTTACACATCTTGGAATTTAGAGTGGGAATTCTTTTAAGGCCAGAAAAAATGGTGAGTCCTACTGAGAGAAAATATGAATTTCCTCCTTTCAACAGGGGGGCACCTTAACCTCAGTCTGTGCCTAAGCTGCTACAGGTGGCTCAGGTGAGGTTCCGTGGTCACCTCGTCAGTGCTGGCACTTGAGGTGCAAGGGCAGGGCATGCAGCAAATAGATGAGACTTTTGTGTGAGGGTCTCTCACCAGTGTGTGGGCGGGGCGTCACAGCGAGGTGGGTGTCAGTGAGCCGCAGCCCAGCCCTTCCGTGATAGTAATGACAGGCTGGTAAAAGCAATGTCAGCTTCCATTTCCAAGTCATTTTTCAAATTATTTTAATTAGATATTGTTTCAACCTCACTTACATTAATTTAATATCTGATATCAACATTTCAGTTTCCAATTTGTTCAAATGATTTTTTTCCCAGTCTGCCTGGTTGCCTGAAGTAATTTAAAATACAATGTTTATCTTTAGCAATTTTCAGTGTCTGGGTCCTAGGTGAACTGCTATGTTCAATAAAAGTGATGAGAAGGGAGGCCCAAGGTCCTGCCTAGCGTTTAGGAAAATGAGAATTTGTCTCCGTATCATTTATCTGTAGACATTAAAGTAAGTAGGCAACATGGGGCTGGAAGCTCCTAATAAGATTCTCCTCCAATTTTGCTGTGTAATTGGCTCTTCCAATGCAAATGGCAGTGAAGTCTGACTAAGACTTTTTGCATTAAGTGCATCAGAACAAACAGCGTGTTTCTTCATCAATACTTTTTTTTTTTTTTTTTTGGCAGTTTTCAGCCATCAGCCCTAGAACATGCCCCTTGCTTCCTCCTGGACATGCTGCTGCAAACAGTCCTGGGCTCTGAGCTTCCAGATGCTTTGGGATGGGAAAGACACCACAGAGGGAACACAGAGCGATGTCAGACATGCATGGGAGGGATGGTGAAGAGCTCTTCCAAGACCCTAGACCAAGCCCTTTTCTTGGTCTATCACTGAAGACATTACTACTTTTTAGGGTAGGCGATCTCTCCAAATTACTGGAGAAGAGCATTAAGCCAAAGTAAAACACAACTTTCAGGGCAAAGATAAATAAAAAAATAGGAAGGAAGGACCCATGCTGTGACTCAGTGGTTAAAATTGCCAATGACCTAGGCCTGGCTCCCAGCACACAGGACCTGGGCCTACTCCCAGCACATACCAGGTGGCTCACGACCATCTGAGACCCAGACGCAAGGCTCTGACATTTTCTGACCTCCTCATGCATTCGGCACACATGAGGCACATACATACGCTAGGGCAAAAAGACTGACATAAAGTAAAACCTAAAGTGCCATAAGGAAACAGGAAGGAATCATAGAAAATTCAAAACAAAAAGACAGAAAATGAAGTGTGTGTGTGGGAATGAGAGTCAACCTATGCATCTCCGAATGCCCCGGAACTGCTGCCCTTCTGAGCACACTGACAGGAAATACCTAAAACAAGGCACTTCTCCATGACTGCAGGTTGAAAGGAGAGGAAAACATCAGGTATAAAAAAATGGACCATACATGGAGATAACCTAGAACCCTTGTTCAGATGTAGTCCATGGCAGCTCAGTGTCCAAGTGGGTTCTTCAGTAATGAGAACAGGAACTGTCTCTGACATGAACCCAGTGGCTGGCTCTTTGATCACCTGCCCCTGAGGGGGAGCAGCCTTACCATGAAGACAATGCAGCCAGTCCTGATGAGACCTGATAGGCTAGGATCAGATGGAAGGGGAGGAGGGCCTCCCCTATCAGTGGACTGGGAAGGGGACATGGGTGGAGAAGAGGGAAGGAGGGTGGGATTGGGAGGGGCCGAGGGAAGGGGCTACAATACAGAGTGAATAAACTGAAATTAATAAAAATAAATAAATTAAAAATATCTATAAATACATATGACACAGACATTAAAGACAATTGGAACAAAAAAAGTAAAAAAAAAAAAAATGATTGAAACCCCTCAGAGTAGCATTAAGACAATGCATTAAAAAAGTCCTCTCTTAAAGTACAATAAGTAAAGCAATGTACCAACTTTAAAATTCAGTAGGTTTAGTATTCGTGAGTGAGTCTGTGCTAATTAGGTCAACAAAATGCCAAGATTCACAGGTTAAGACACAGAATCTGCATAAGTGATGTTTCTTCTTCCCTGATGTCTCCCGTGGTGGCAGGCACTGTGGCCACCTTCCCTGTGACATGCCTCCACACCTAAGTGCTTTATGCTTAACCACAGGAGCCCAGGGATGGGGATTCAAGCTTCCCCCTCTTGCTCACGGGAAGAAGAGAGCTTGGGACTCATCCTGTAAGGCGTGAAGTCAGGACATATCCCCTGACCTCAGTGGGCAGGGTCGGAAGCTTCATAAGTCAGACTGCACAGCCCAGGCACGGCCAACCTTCCTGACATTACATCATGATACCGCTCCCTACAGAGGTCACACTGGAGATCCTCACAACCAGATCACAGAAGAAACAAACAAAAACCCAACGGCAACAACAAGATAAAAACACACAGTGCTTTTAGTAAGGTGATGGTTCAGGAAGTACGTGAAGCCCACGAGCCACAGGTTGGGCACAGCTGGGGCAAAACCGTCACAGCCAGGGGTGGATAGTAGACCCCAAGAGAGGCACTTACTGTTACTCAAAAGGGAAAAGCATATAAGATATGTTCTTGGGATATACTAAATTATAAACTAACAGCTGTGGAAATCAGTCTCCAAGCAGCTTGAATAAAATATTCACCTCAGCAGTTCTCCGCTGGAAAGGAAATAGAAGTTATAACTACAGAATGTTTGCAAACTAATAGAGTCAGAGGAAACTTTAGGAGGGTTGCAGACCACAGTATCTACATGTGATGAAGAACCACAGAGCTTCCATTAGGACAGGTGGGCAGCCATGGTGGGCCACCAGCTCAGAGTCACAGGAAGAGAGAGCAAGAAGGAAAACTTACAGAAAGAATAGGATATAAAGAGAATATACATTGATAGATTACAGAAGGGAGGCAGGGTAGACCATCCCTGGAGCCCAAGTTCAGTAGAAAGACATGTCAACTCTGTATAGAAGTTAGATACTGAAAAAAGTAGAATGTTTCCAGTCCTAAGGCTACCAAAAGCCAGTGATGAAAACGCCTGCTTCAGAAGCAACAGAGGTTGGGTGCAAGCTGCCAACGCTGCTTCTATGCCCACCTGTAGGAATAAGAACCCAGGGAACTGGACTATAAGCAGAGAAAAGATAAATTGCCAAGCTGGCCATCAGCAAAGTAATAAAAAAAATCAGGTAGCAAGGAAGAGACGAGAAGACTTTCAAAGCATTGTTCAGGGAGAGGAGGGGTTTCCTTTGACCTGCTTCTGATGTGTGAAGTGATCTCGAACCTCAAAGGAATGGATCATATGTGGTTTCTTGCAGGAACACCAGGTCCCAGAGTCCAGGTAGTGAGCACAGCCAGGTCTGGGCTCACAGCTGACAAGGAGAAGCCACCAGGCAATGACCTTGGCAGCACAGTGCAGGCCTGAGTCCAGTACCCAGCCCTTCCTGGGCTACCCTTGACTGACCCGTCCCTGTCTCTTTCTACTTCCCTGCCATGTGAAATCAGAGGCTGAAGCCAAAGGGTATCAAAATGAGCATACATGATCCCTGCATCTCCTTGAAAGCAAAGAGCTAGGCCCAGGTCTCTGGGGAAGGACAGGCAAGTTGTTCTCTAAATAAGCGGACCTGTTTTTACATTTTGAACATCTGTTTTCAATAGTCTGTGGATGTATTGGTGCTGTGTGTGTATGCATGGGTGTGGGGTCACCTGCTAGGCTAGCCTCTCAAGTCCACCTCCCCGAAGAAACTGTCTTCTCCTCCTCCATCTGCTTTAGTCACCAATAGCTCCTCAGAGAGGGGCGGGGCTTTGCCAGTGCCCCTCCAAAGCACAAGAAATTAGAGGGAAAGTGTTAGAGGGGTGAAGGGGAACCGAGGGAGAAGGAAGGGCGTGGATCTGAACACATCACACACACATGTGAATATTATGTAAAATACTGATGTAGCTCAGTGAATAAGAGCACTGGCGTCTCTTCCCAAGGATCCTGCTTCAATTTTTAGTGCTCACGCAGCAGCTCGCAGCTTGCAACTGTCTGTAGCTCAAGTTCCAGGGGGTGTGATGCCTCTTCTAGAACTCTGTTGGCACTGGGCACACACATGATGCACAGACACACATTCAGTCAAAAAGTCTATACACACTGATGAGGATGATGATGAAGAAGATGACATGTGGATTTGACACAGGGTCAATCTAGACAGAGTGCACACACCTCTCAGATGAACAGAATATCAACCTGAAAGTAAAATGGGAGCTATCCAACTGGAAGACCCACGGGAGGTAGTCCAGGTGTTGGCCTCTGGAATGACTTCAAACACAACACGGAAAGCACCAGCCATGAAAGAAAGACTCGGCCAGCAGGGCTGCATTAGGACTAAAACATTCTTCTCCATGAAGGTCACAATTGTCATGAGACAATGAGAGGAGGTGCTGAGAAATCGCTGATCTAGAAAGAGGCTGAAACAATCACCTCAGCTAAAAAGGAAGGAAAATCTGAACAGGTGCTTCACCCCAAAACATAAGCACAGGAAAAGATGCCTACAGTTTATGTCATGCTGGAAAAGCAGAGTGGGGCGCAGTAAGAGATCATATGTGGCCACAGGACCAGCAGCGGCCTCCACACAGACTCAGCGGCCAAAGACGGACGCTAAGGCGCCAGTCATCCTGGGAGTGGGTGACAGGAACATGCAGACAATTTGGAATACTGCTGGCAAGTTCTTGTATAGCCAAAGGCACCCCTACAAAGCAGTTCAGCATGCACACTCTATTTCCTGCCCAAAGAAGTTGAAAACTGCATGCCTACAGGGGATTACAGAAGCTTTGTTTTTAATTGCCAAAACTGGAATCACCCGAAATGCACTTCAGCAAGGGAGCACAGAAACTGTGGTCCTCCCGGACAGTGGCCTGTAATTTAGCAGCAAGAATAAACACGCTCTCCAGTCATGACAAGACTCAGAGGTCGGTGCCTGAAATGCAGAGTGCTAGGTGGCCAGCTGTGTGACTCCAGCTCTGACACACTGCAGAGGGTAGAAAGAAGGTTGTTTGCCAGGCCTTCGGGGAGGGAGGAGCCGGCAGGTGGAGCACAGCAGATTCCAAGGACAGTGATGGTAGATTCATGTCGCTACTTACTCATAAAGTCTCACAGAAAGGTCAACAGCAGGGGGCCTGCAGTGCCAGGATGAACGAGAGGGTGGCATCGTCCCAGGTACCCAGCAGTGTATCTGGAGAACGCAGGCAGATTTAACAGGGGAAACTGGCAGGGTGGGGGTGAGAGAGACGGGGTCCCTGCGAGCTCCCTGTAACTACTGCTCAATTTTTCTGCAAAAACAGAACTTCAGTAAAAATAAAGCTTATTAAAAGCAAGGAAGAATCAAAAGCTCAGCGTCTTTTATTTTAATTATGTGTCCTCGGTAAAGGCTGGAAGACCATAAAGACTTCAGGTAGACGCAGGCCGTCGTTGCTGTGAAGCACACAGGAGAATGTCGCCTAGAGGCTGGTTGGCTCCAGGTCATCTGTGGGTCACTCCAGGTTTCACATCTCAACAGAGGCTTTTACTGATCAAAACTGAAGGGACACGGCTGTGACGGTTCGACGTCGTTGTCAAATGACTGAATTAAGAACCACCAAGGAGCCACGCCTCTTACTGTGCGTATGGCCCCTTTCTGGAGAGGTTTTTCAGAAAGAGGAAGGATGCGGTTGGGGTTCTGGACTGAATTAAAGATGGGAAAATTGAGCTTCGAGTCAGCTTCCCCTTTCTCTTCTTGACTGTAGGGGCAATGTGGCAGTCATTCCTGCCACATCTCTTCTCCTTAAGCTAGTGTGTGTGTGTGTGTGTGTGTGTGTGTGTGTGACAGAGAGACAGAAAGAGACAGAGAGAAGGCCGGCCTTCCCTTCCTGGCTGTGGAAGCTGCAGCTTATTATTCAGCAGCCGGACGGCACCATGTCACCGCTGAGGTGTTGGAATCAGCTTGAGTTGGGAAAACGTTTTCAATATTTCAACTGACTGCTTCACTAAGTCACAAATAACACAGCTAATCCGTGAGGTCATTCGCTGACAAAAATCTATTTGCTCTGCTTGAGAGCAAAATGAAAATATTTATTATAAGCAATGCCTCCAGAAACAGGCCTGTGCCACCATCTCCCTGGCAGAGGAAGCCATCCTTCCTTCACCCAAAGCCATCTTAAGAAGGCCCCAGGGGCTTTTTACACAGGCAAACACCTTCACTGGCAAAGAGTGTTTGGTGTAAAATTTTGTCTAAGCTGCTTTGCAGTAAAAGTTGATAAATCATCATCCAGGATTTTTAATTCACCCGACATCTTGTGCCACAAATCTGAGCTGCAGCCTCACCGGAAGCTTTGTCTTTCATTCTTCCACTTGTTGGCCAGGTCAGCAGGGGCTGCGCCCACGGCTGGACACGGGGTGGGGTCCACTCACAGGGGACCACTGTGTCAAGATGGATGGTGTCACAGATTGTTTGTCACAATGGGGCAGGGCAACATGCTAGGGAGCCATGTGGAAACACCCAGACACCAGCTCTGCCCAGGCAGCTCTGAGTAGACAGGTGTGAGGAACTGCCTCTTCACGCTGAGCGTTGTACATCATTTCACACCACAGCCACTGGGAAACAGATGGAACAACCCGTCTCTGGGGTTCCGGTTCCAGACACGGCGTCCCAGGATCTGCTCAGCTGGTCTGGGGCTGTCGTGGAGAGGCCTTCGAATCCCCGTGCTCACGTTGACTGAGTTACTGCTGGCCTCAGAGGCCCGGCTTTGGAGGCAGTCAGCAGTGAGCGGCCTTTTCTGGGAGACTCAGCGAGTCCGTCAGCGTGTGGTGATGGGCCTCATGTCACTCGCGTGGGCAAGTGTGTGACCCCGTCACCAGGCAGAAAGGGTGTTAGGTTGGCTTTGGTTTTCTGTCACTGTGTTAGAGTTGCTCTCCCTTTTTATTTTCAAAGAGGAAATTTCATTTTGACGTAAGGAATCTGTAAGGTGTGCCACTAGGCGCTCACACTCGTTCCGCCAGGTGTTAACACCTCTCACACCAGACTCTGCACACAATCGCCGAGTTTCCATGCTACACGTGTTTAATTTTATTACTCTAAACCACTTAGATAAAACTACGGGTGTGATACCTTTTAAGCCCTAAATATATCAATGGTTATTCCTGAGAAATAAAAAGAAGCTTTCTCACACACTCAGCCACATATTAGAGCCAGGACGCCAAGGGTGAGCTGCTGAGGACAGGACGCCAAGGGTGAGCTGGTGACGGCAGGACGCCAAGGGTGAGCTGCTGAGGACAGAACGCCAAGGGTGAGCTGCTGAGGACAGGACGCCAAGGGTGAGCTGCTGAGGACAGGACGCCAAGGGTGAGCTGGTGACGGCAGGACGCCAAGGGTGAGCTGGTGAGGACAGGACGCCAAGGGTGAGCTGGTGAGGACAGGACGCCAAGGGTGACCTGGTGAGGACAGATCGCTAAGGGTGACCTGGTGAGGACAGGACGCTAAGGGTGACCTGGTGAGGACAGATCGCTAAGGGTGACCTGGTGAGGACAGGACGCCAAGGGTGAGCTGGTGAGGACGTCAGCTGCAGAGAATCTGTGATGCGCCTCCCTGTCCCACTGCTGCTTTGTAACAAAACGAAACTTGAGGTCTAAGGCTGCATGTGATCTCCTTCTCCAATTAAAAACAACTTAAAAACACAGCCACATGCACATATACACACACGACCTGACATGCATACGTGTGTGTGTGTGTGTGTGAGAGAGAGAGAGAGAGAGATTATCACGAATCAGCTGTTTATTGCCTCCCACAGTGGCCTCCGGGAACTGAACTTAGGTCTTCAGGCTTGCCAGGAGGGATTTTTACTTATGGAGTCATCTCCTTGGCACAATTTAGAGAAGAATTTCTCCTGGTTGTTGTTTCTTCTCTTCTTCTTCTTCCTCCTCCTCCTTCTCCTCAGAACACTCATTTTTCAGTGTACATGGAGTATCTTTTCTCTGTCCCCGAGTTGAGCCTCACGCTCAGATTCATGATGAGTCACTGAGTCCTGGGACATTGACCTGGTTGAGCCCTTTAGATTCTCCCCTCTCAACTATCATTTGCCACCATCATGCTATTAACACATACCTGTGCCTCCGCCTGCCTTGTCCATCATCATTTCACTGTTCATTTTTGCACTCACTGATAATTCTTGTCTGAATCAAATATTGAGGTTGGTTGGGCTTTGATGTACGTGTTTGGTCCAGAGAGGAAGTGGACAGTGGGATTCGTGAGAGGCTAGGCATCTCATCATCCTATGGGTGAGCCACTTGTGGCATTAACCCAGCCGATAGCAGCAGGACTGAAGATCAGCTCAGCCACCCAGGAGCAATGAAGTGCGCTATTTTAAAGTCTTCTGCAGGAGGCTTGGAGAGGCAGAGTTGTGCTACAGGGAAGCAGGACCAAGGTCTGCTGACGTTAAATTAGACAGAAAGACACTGTTTTTGTGGCTCAGGCCACAGCGGTGTTTAGAAGGTTACAAGGATAATTCTAGACAAGAGGGACCTGGAAGAACACAAGTGACCAGGTACCATAAGAGTAACAGCACGTGACTGTGGCTGGTCTGTCTCTGGACACATGGATAGTCTACATGTGGAAGTCTATCTAGAGGGCTTTGCTCTCTTGAAGCCATCCCAGGAGAGGCAAGCTCCCTGCCTGTGTGATTTCCCCCAAAGACAGCTGCTTACTTTTGATCTTTTCTTTGGCAGAGGAGTGGGGGATGCAAGGAGGAACAGGGACTTGCCAGTGAGATTGTGCTCACACGTTTACCCTGATATCACTGATATAACCGATAGTCTGGAGATATGCTTTAAGTCCCTGGAGTGTTTCTTCTATGCAAACCTCTACACCTTTAGTTTCCCTTTTCTGAAGTGTGAGGTTGCTTCCATTTCCCTGTCCTGTCTCCCCTCCCTTGCTTTTGGAGAGCCCCTGCAGGCTCGGTGGCCCTCAGTGGGCTTGCACTGGTCACGCAAAGCATCAGGCTGTGGGCTCCTCCTGCCTCAGAACCTGGAGAACACAAAGTTCTCTCCACAGCACTGTTGAGGCTTCCTCCCAGCACCCACGATGAGGTGAGTGCCCATGTGGTCAGTGCTGGCTCCTGGGTTCCTCCAGTCCCCTGTGCTCCTGTCCTGTCCTCCTTCCAGTCACTCACTCTTCTCTCCTCCACTCTTCCTATCCATCTCCAACCATGTTCCAGCTCCCTCTCCCACCCACTCCATCTCCTCCCACCTCCACTCTCCTCCTATCCCTCCACTCTCCTCCCTCCATTCTTTCCTCTCATCCTCACCCATCCTCCTGTCTCCCCACCCTCCTCTTTGGGCATTCTGGATGGTTGTCGTTTCTGCGGCTGTCGGCCCTCCTCCAGGGCTGTGTGCCAGGCTTGACTTTTGTAGTTTGATTTCGGTGTCTTTCAGTTCCTTTTCGATTTATCCTGAATGTGGTTCCCTGTGCTGCTTTTATTCACTAAAACACTTTGATGGTGGTGATGGCGGTGGTGGTGTGTGTGTGTTGGTCTAGTCTCTCTTCCTCTTGCTGTCTGAAGCAGGAGTGTTGGAGCACTTCACTCCATCTCACTAAATTGTGTTTCTTTTCCTCACCATGCTTCTCTGTTCTTTAGATGGAGAAAATCTTGTGATCTGGGTTCATGTTTGCAGTCCTCCTTCTGGAATCTCCAAGCTGCTGTTATGTTTGTCTACTACGTTTCGGGGTAGACACTTTCTTTCTAAAATCAGTGTGCTGCTCTATGTCCCTCTTCTTACTGCTCAGTCCCCCACCCGCCAACCATCAAATTTTGAATGACGTAATAGGAACACAGGTGTAGCATAACAACTGCTTCGTTAGAAATGACGCTGCGTTGTTGTCATCTCTTCCTCAGCATCGCCTGTGCTGCTTCAGGGCCTTTAGTTGCCCTTAGAGTAAGTTTTCACGTGATTTTGATGTGGATTCTCAGTCATCCAAAAACAAACTGTCTTAGTTTGCTTCCCGTTGCTATGATAAAGACCTCAGCCAGAAGCAACTCTTGGGGTGGGGGTTATTTGGTTTGCGTGACTTAGTTGATTTAGTTTATTGCTTAAGGAATCAGGGCAGGAATCAAGGCAGGAAGTGAAGCAGAGACCGTGGAGGAGAGCTGTTTACTGGCCTGCTCAGTTTGCTTTTCGATACATCCCACAACCGCCTGCCCAGAGATGATGCCGCCCACAGCGGAGGAGGCCCTCCCACAGCAATCAAGAAAATGTTCCACAGACACACACACAGGCCAGTCTGATGGAGATGGCCCCCCAGCTGGGATTCCTTCTTTCACAGTATGTCTGGATTTGTGTCTACAAACCTCATGTTCTGTGTTCCACATCAAAGTCAGCGCGCAGGCCAGTCAAATACCTCTCACTATAATACAGGCGAAATAACTCAAGGTCTCGCTCAGCGTCTCTCACAGTTTCTTCTCCACACCGACCATGCTCCATCACCCAGTTCCTGTCCTGCTCCCATGTAAGGGTCTGAGTCGCCAGGAAAGGAAATCCCACCTCAAGCTGTTGAGAAAGACTGAGGCTGGCTGGGCTGCAGCCTTCTGATTTTCCAGGGGAGACATGAGCTTGACTGGAGCCTGCTGCAGCTCCCCGGAGCTGGGAGCCCCCTGATCCCGCCCACCGGCCTGCAGCAGCTGCAGTGAAACACGCTTCAGACGCCCTGTCC
Organism: Psammomys obesus; assembly: GCF_907164565.1. Classification (NCBI taxonomy): domain Eukaryota; kingdom Metazoa; phylum Chordata; class Mammalia; order Rodentia; family Muridae; genus Psammomys; species Psammomys obesus. The sequence continues at coordinate 2,662,228 of NW_026590503.1, forward strand.
TCTGAACTCGGCGACTTCTACATAAAAGTCGGGACACATGAAACAGCACGTGGAACTCTTCAAAGGCTTCTGGCTCTCTTTGAAATCTGCAGGCTTGTAGGGAGGGGAGAAGTTCCCCAGGTCACTCTATGTTCCCTGCTCCCCCGCCTCACCCCACCCTGAGCCTGGTCATGACACACACACACACACACACACACACACACACACACACACACGCAAGCGCACGCGCACACCCAGCCTCTCCCCGCCCCGATCCGGTCCTGCAGTTCTCTTGCTCTTTGTGCACACTCTTCCACGCCTGAGCTTCTCCTTCTGTGGTTGAAGGGACCTCACCCACCCGCCTCAAGTCCAGTCCAAGACCCAGGACTGGAGCAGTTTCACCTCGCCCTTCAAGGCTTCGGCTGCAGTGGTCTCCCAGAGGCCTGTGCGGCCCTGGAGCCCTTTGAGGCTGTGGTCCACTCCTTCCACCCCCAGGGCCCGGCTTCCTGCGAGCAGTTTTCTGTCGCCACAGACAGGAACACAAGGAATTTGAAGTAAGTGCAACAGATAAGGAAATTTCAGAGCTGCTGAGTGGCAGCTTCAGCTTTAGCAAGATGACTTTAGCAATACCCATCATGCCCTGCTCTGGCCCGGCTGGCCTTTCAGCTTAGACTCTCCCAAGCCTAGAGAGGTGTGTCTCACCTCCAGCAGGGGCCATGGCCAGGAGGCTGCAGCAAGCTTTGGACTAGCAAGTGTTAGCTGCAACATGGCTGTGCAAATACACTGTGTGCCCCTGTGTGTGTGTGTGTGTGTGTGTGTGAGCCTACGTGTGTGAGCATGTATGTGTGTGTGGGGTGTGTGTGTGTGAGCCTACGTGTGTGAGCATCTGTGTGTGGGGTGTGTGTGTGTGAGCCTACGTGTGTGTGCATGTGTGTGTGCCTGTGTGCATGTGTGTGTGTAGATGTTCTCATACACTATGAGCATGTGCTCTGCCACTGAGCTACACCCTTGTTCCAAAAATAGCTTTTCCAGTATTTTCTCATAGGTGTGCAGGGCCGGATTCTTCCTTTCCGGGTCACAAGCCCTCGGGCTGTCAGGCCATGCGGTGGCAGATGATTTTCTTCTCCCTCATACACACCCTGGCTGTCCCCGTGGGGTGAAGCCAGCAGGGTCCTTGCCACCTTGAACATGCGTGTTTCCTCCAGGTTTTCGTGTTCAGAGCAGGGCATGATGGGTATGCACACAGAGAGGCTGTGGAGTGGCCAGGAAGTAGTGTGCTTGTGCCAGCTCCTCGCCCTGCTCCATGTGGGTCTGAGCTCAGGCACTGGTGACTGGCTGACACTTTCCTCTGATGGTGCCAGGCTGGAGTTTGGAAGCACCATGACCAGCAGAGCCCCTCAGATCAGGGACAGACGTGTGGTGGGACTCTCTAAGCACTTTCTCACGCCGAACTCAGGCCCCAGCTGTTCAAAGCCGGGAGCTGCCTCCAGTGGAGTGGTGAGCTGGGGACAGGGGAAGCCTTTTCAAAGCAGGCCCAACGGGTGGGAGGCCCAGCACACGCACGTCACAGCTCACAAAAGGCTTCCGTGGCCTTGAATAGCTGGCTGTTCAGAAAAATCGAGTGCCCACTGAGATGAAAATCCCATCTTAGCCAATGTGGAAAGGCGGGGGAGCCCAGAATTGCCCTGGTGGGACCAGGAAAAGACCCCCCCGCTGGACAGACCAGAGCCCAGCCCAGAGCACCGGAGCCCAGCCAAAGGGCCTGATGTAAGCGTGGGCACACTGAGAGCACACAAGTATGAGTGGATCATGATCTCAGATGCTGGACTGAGGCCCTCCACTGCCGGGCCTGCCATGGGGCAGGCCATCGCTCTGGAATGTCACTGACCCTCCCAGACAGTCTGTGTTCTCAGCCACACAACCAGGTACAAAGGCTGAGTGTGAGCCCAGGTCTGTCCCGTACCGGAGACTTCTCAACACCAGACCCACTTCATCAGTGACTGTTTCTGCTCTCAGGATGGGGCGGCCTCTCTCCTCATTCTGTCTCCACAGCAAAGGCGCATCATCTCTGTGATATCCCAACACCAAGCTCTTACGCGGATGGGCGATTCCCAGTGTGAAGTGCAGAGTCTTCCGCTCTAGCTCTGGCTGCTGAGTCGAGCATGCTGGCATGGGGGCGGGGTAGGGTAGGCCAGGAACAAAGCTACTCATGTGTCTGCTGCCTAGAGGAGCTGAGAGTTTCCTAACCCTGCACCACCCACCACAGTGACTATGTCCAGTCACACAATGAGCAGAGAAGCAAGGCTTCTAGCTCACCAGCAGCACTCTCGCAGCAGGTGCGCAGATTATACCTGAACGGCCTGCCACACGCACCCAGAGGACGCCACGCCTGGCTACAGACCCCGAGTCCCTGAGACCCTGACGCAACGTAAGTTAGCCTGCTGCCATGACAGCCATGGTCACACAGGATAGGGCACCTTTATCGCCAGTGAAGGCCATGGCTGGCATAACATGGTCTGCAAACCCAGAATAAAAGGAGAGCAGAGGCAAGGCCCAGAATCCACATCCACCCCATTGGGAGATTGAACTCAGAACCTGACCTCTTGGTCATGGGACCAGACTCTGTGGTGTCGCCAATGATCTCTGTGTACACTGGGAACTTTGGTACACATGTGTACCGATGTTGGCTTTGTAGGCACTTTGTGGGTGCCTGCAGCTGGCCATGGGGGCCCCCCTTGTCAGAGAGGTCCAGGCTGTGTCTGCAGAGGATCCACAGGTCTCCGGTTACACAAGACATTGTACAGGCTCAAATGGAGACTTGATGAACAAACAAGTGAATAGTGAGTGGATGGATGGGTGGATGGATGGAGGGATGGAGGGATGGAGGGAGCAGGCAGAGAAGCCTCACTGCACAGATGGGAGGCCATGGGAAGACCCTCCCAGTCACCAGTGCCTTCAGTGAACACACTCAGAGTGGATTCCTACCAGCCCAGTGCTGGGTGAAGCCTGCCTGAGCTTCTCTTTGTCCTTCCTAGTTTTGTTAAATGTTATAAAGCTGTTCCATTGCTCACATGAGCCCCTCTCTTCAACGTAGAAGTGGAAAACACGCATTCAGAGAACTCTATTAAATACCAGGAATGTAAAAACTGACATGGCCTGGGGTCAGACGGACAGGCAGACAGACAGATGCGGCAAAGAACTGAGCGCAGGTTGCTGCCTGCATTAGTCACTCTCACGGTACGATGATGAAACACCCCAGAAAGCAATGTAAGGAAGGAGAGGTTTATGTTGGCTCATGGTTCGGGGGCCCCCAGTCCATGTGGCAGGGAAGGCATGATGGTGAGAGCATGAGGTTAGTGTAATTTCTGTGCGGAGGGTCTGTGCTCCACACAGACCATCCCTCACTCACAGCTGGATCAGAGCACTATTTGGTTTGGGTTCAGTGGTGTTGCCTCTATCAGCTGCCAGTGGCAGCCCTGGAAGCCCTCGTTCCTTCCTATCCAGATTGCCAGGGGCCAAGGGCAGGGTTGGCACAAGCCCCAGCACACTGTGAAGACCCAGGCTTCTGCTCCACAGTAGCTACCACAGGGTTGGCCTCATCTGTGAGACAAAAAAGTAGAGACCAAGAGAAAAAACATCCAGTCATTGCTCAGAGCAAACCAGTGAAGAAGGAAGACAGAGTCCCAGAACCTGGGCCACACCAACAAGGCTGGAGAGTAAATGGAAAAACCAACAAACAACTCAACTTCTCTCTCAAAATAACCAAGCAGCGATCTGAAGTCTCATCTGTGGCCTTGTGCCGTGTGAGAGCTTTTATAGATCATTGAGCATTGGAGAAGACACTTGAAAAGCAGAGAAAAAGCAGAAGAAGACAATCCAGCTGGTCCTTAGAGAGAAAGATTCCTCCAGTCTTGGATGCTTCCAGCAGGGGGAACATCCTGTTTACACACTGAAGGAAGTCACTGAGACCAAGAATACTTAAGCTGTTTTCTTTTCCACACCATTTCACTCTTCTATTTCCGTCCCAAGGCAAGGATTCTACATCTCTCCGTTCTGACATGTCGGTACCCGGATGAGAATCTTTTAATTGTTGAACTGGAACCCCAGTGGAAAGACTCGCCATCAGCCACTGTGGGTGCTAACACAGCAGTAGCCAGCAGCCCAGGCAGGCGCTCTGTCATAAGACTTCCAGCTGCAAGGAGTTAACTCAGCAGCCTCAGGGTTAGCTGTTACTGTGAAGGGTGACATACTTGAGAGCACACAGTGAGATGGTCTGGTGAGTGCCTGTGCTGGGCCTGAGGGTCCCTCTGGGTCCACACAGCAGGAGGAGGGAACTGACTCCCACAGATTGTCCTCAGACCTCCGCGTGTGCGCGGTGGCATGTAAATCCCACACACATTCACATGTATAGACAGATATTTTAAAATAAGACATTCAGAGGGAATATTAGCTTGGGTCTCCACAGGACAGATCATAGTGTGAGGAGGCTGAGACACTTGGGTGAGCCATATACAGGGAGGAGTTCCATCAGTGCGCGGCACCCAGGCCCGCAGCCTATGATGAGCAGCCAGGCCTGGCCTGCTGCGTGTGGGTCCTCTGGGAGGAGCAGACCTCTGCAAGCACGGAATGTGTGTGAATCTTCTGGGGAAGGAGGTGGGAGGTGTGTGGCCAGCAGCTTCTGTTGTGTGCGCTGAAGCTTTATGAGGAAGGACTCTGGAGCATCCCTAGTCTTCCCTGGGAGTGTGGCAACCGTTTCTGTTCGGCTTGGACAGAGAGCTGTAGGACCCTCAGGGCAGAAGCCGATAGCAATGCAGTTGAGTTACCCACCGCACTGTGGAAACCAGAGGGGGCAGTGTGAGCTGCAAAGGCTGGGTCCTTCCAGATAGCCTCACGTGGGCTGCCAGCCCAGGGACACTGGGACACAGTGGAGGAAAGGCTCTGGGGACAGGCCCTTCCCTGCAGTGACCATCAAGCTGCCCCGACAGAGAAATCAACTCTTGTGGAAGTCTGTAATGTACCCTTTCTAAGAACCTGTGGTAGATGGGAATGTTGACCACACACACGCACACGCTGGAGAGAAAGCATCTGGTATTTTTGCTTCCTGACATATTACCCTTCTCTCTCCGGAAGTCACGGGGATAACAGCTCACAATCTTGGTGAAGCAGAGACAATATAGACCTTGTCCTAAACAAACAAACAATGGTGTGCATCTGCTTCCTTGACCGGCTAGTGCAAGCCACGCCTTCTTTGGTGCCCTCGGACCAACTTCCCTGGAAAACCTGCCCCAATCGCAGATTCATCCTGGCCAGGAATGACCCTTATTTGATCAAAGTCATGATATTCATATCTATGAAGCTCTCTCTCCATAAAGGATGAGTTAGATTTCCACTCCAAGATGTGTCATCTCCGAACTTCCAAAAGTCAACAGGGAGATTCCTAAAGGCAGCAAGAAGGAAACGATTTGCTACTTGCAGTTTCCCATCAAAAGTCCTGGGGGGTGGGGGTGGTGGCTAAAAGCTACAGGCGGCTTATCCATGCTGCTGCTGAAAAGTTCCGTGTCTGGCAGAAGCCATCCCTCAAAAGCGAAGCTGAATTAAGCCCTTCCCCGAGACGCAAGAGGCGAGAGTGTAAGGCGCCATTGCAGGGCCCTTGCCTACAAGTGTGTAAGGTGAACTGAGCTGTGGCACCACCACAGGGGCTGGGGACGGCTCCAGGGAAGAGAACAGCGCAAGCAGACACGGAGAGGTGGTCTGCAGCTCTGATTTCTAGCTCTTCTTCTCCATACGGTCAGAGACAAGTGCACAAAGCAGCAAGTGTAAACCCTGTTAACAGGGCACCACGCATACAGAAATATCATGAACCTAAACCGACATCAACTCACGTTATGGAAGAGGCAGAATACACGGAGACAAAGCTGCAGTGATACATTTGACACACTGAGCTGGACACTCTGGCCTGGAGAGGCCGATCTGGTGTCCAGCTGTGCCCACAGCTAAGTGCAGGAGCTTTTTTTTTTTTAATGAAACCAGCATGAAAGGCCCTGATCTGCACGGCTGGAGCCTGTGCAGGAGCCAGCGTAGGTAGAGCATGTAGTCCTTGCAGGCTGGGTCCCTCTGATTATCACTGACCTTGGGCTCTTCAGGTGACTCCCTTTGCACATCCGAACTTGACCAGCTTCAGGATGCCTGTCTATTTCTCCTTTGTAGTCTATCTTTATGGCCACTTTGTTTATGGTTTTGTCATTTCTCTGTGTGTTTGTAGTCTCTGTATCAAACACACAGAGTGTCAGCACAAGTGTCGAACATGGCTTCCTCAGACCCACAGTCACCTTTGCAGAAACAGCTGGGGTTTGTCACCCTGACTGCACGAGGATCTACCATGGGACTTTTAAAAATGACAGGTTCCCTGGGCTTTCCCAAGCCTAGCCTGGTGAGAATCCCAGGGTGGCAAATACCACAGATGCCAACCACCACAGACACAAATCTTCACACAAGAAAAGAGAGGCTGGTCCTTTTCCATCCTGTCTCCCAGGTCTGTCATAAATACCAGACCAGGCGGCCAGGCCGGGAGGCTGACTGGCCTTCCTGTCAGCCCCTGAGCTGAAGCTGAGGCCTGTGGGATTGGAGATGGCTACAGAAATGAGAAACACGAGGGGAGAAAGAGAAAAACCCATTTCCTTGAAATACACCCAGAGATGCCAGGTATCAGCAAGATCATAGCATTGGCTCGGGGCTGACTTAAGAAAACCACTCACTTTGGAGATCGCAGCGCTGGATATTCGTGCCCAGCTTCTTGCCCACCGGCTGGGACGCCTGTGCTGAGCTGAAAGGCTAGCTGCCCGGCTTCCTCGGCAGAAGCCTAGAAGTACCTAAACCAGAGCACCAACTCTTCCCTGTAATCTGCAACATTCCCGGGTGGCAGGGAGCGGAGGCTTGGCATCTCTGCCTCCATGCCCTGTCTGGTCCCTTTGCTGCCTAGCCTTTTGCTTAGACTCCACCCAGCTCTGTAGGCAGACATGTCAATCACCTGAGAACTGTTTGTCTAAGAGGCTAACACAAGGTTGGCCTGTTTCCCTGGGAGCAGACACAGGTTCTTTCACCCAGCCCTCAGGCCTTCTCAGCAGCTCCTTACAGCTCCTCAGAACCCGTCATAAGGCCAAGGTGCCATGGTTGGCAGGGGTTATGCAGGATGCTGCCAACAACTAAGACCGGATCCTGGCACGGGAGAAAGCAAAGCTCTGTGAGACCCGGGCGGTGTCCAGTGGGAAAACAGACTGTCACGGCTCACTGCACCAGCAGCCCCACTGCCCTTCAGTCCCTCTGCTCCCAGCTGAAGTTCAGGTGAGAGCCTCACGTGCCACAAGCTTGTGTGCACATTTTCACATGACAAGCTCCTCCCCTCTGCGTGAGGACAGAGCAGGTGGGTCCAGGGCTACCTGAAACCCCGCAGAGCTGCAGCAGCCTCCTGGAGAGCAACCGTGAGTGCTCCTCTAAGGATGTGAAGGGTCACCTCGGGGACCTGTTCCCACGGCTGTGATCTTGGCCCTTTCCTGCTTGGGGCTACACTCTCGGGCTCCTAATGTAAAGCGTGTTGCTGGCAGAGCTGGTGGAACACTTGTGCACTCTGAGAGAGAGAGCGAGAGGAGCACTCCTCCCCCACACAGCACCCGCCCGTCCGCAGGTGGACTTCTCAGCTGAGTGTGCCCTACCTGCTCGTGCAGTCTGCGCCTGGGAATCTGCTGTCACCGCTCCAGCCAGGAGCCTGTGGTGACCACAAACGGCCTGTTTGTGGTCCTGCAGGGGTCTCCCATTCACGGGGGACGCCTCTTCTAAGGCAACTTGGTCTTGGAGGCCAATTTCCCACCCAGAACCAAGCTCAGTCCCCTCTGGTGGTGGTGGTGGTGAGGTGTTCAGACCTCCCTTCCCCAGGAACCCTATTACTGTCTTTAGACACCTGCACCCCGAGAACTGTGAAAGCACACTCTCAGAGGCCAACCTCTGCCCGGGGATGGCCAGCTGCTCAGACAGGGCAGGGACCCCAGACTCCCAGGTTTGAACAGGCTTTGCTCAGCCATGTGAGAGTCCGGGGTGGCAGGGGGGAGGAGGGGACAGAAGAAAGTGAAGTGTAAAGGATGCTGGCCAAGGCTGTGACTGCGGGCCTCACAAGCTTCAGGGCAGCTCTGCCCCGATCTCTTAGGGCACAGCTCAAAGAGCTATTGTCAAATGTCAGATGGATGGAGGCCCCAGCAAATGGTGACCTGGTGTCAATTTCAGGCCTCAAGAGGGATTGCTGCGCTGCATTTGACCTTAAACTACTTCATCCTTACTTGGTTCAGAGACCTTTAGGGGTGGGGGTTGGGCTATATCATAGACAGTATATGTAGGTGAGCTTTTGCGCGAACATGTAGTACAAATACATGTTTTATGTAATGTGTGTGCATGCATGTGGTATGATATGCCCATGTGCACATGCTTTGTGTGTTCATGATGTTTGTAACTGTGGTTGCCTTTGTGGGTGTGCACATCTGTGGTATATGTATGTGTTTATGCTGCTTCTATGTCTATGTGTCTGTGATATGTTATACGTGCACGTCTGTGTGTCACTGTGCAGACCAGTGTGTATCTTAGTCATTGCTGTGTGCTATAAAGAGACACCACAACCAAGGCAACTCATTTGGAAGAAAGTGTTTAAGTGGGGACTGGCTCGCAGCTTCTGAGGGTTAGTCCTTCGCTGTCGTGGTGGGAGCACTCAGCAGCAGAGCCCTGGAACAGGGCTGAGAGCTGCGTCCTGATTCACAGGCAGAGGGAGCAATGTTCACACTAGTGTGCGCTTCTGGAACCGCAGATCTCACCCCTAGGAACAGATTCCTCCAACAAGGCCAAACTCCTAACTCTTCCCAAGCAGGGCCCCTTCCTGATGACCAAGCATTCAAATAGATGGACGCACGGGGGCCCTTCTTATGCCAGCCTCCACAGCCTGCATGTACGTGTGATATCTGTGACGTGTGGTATCAGTGTACATTTGTGTGAGCTTGTGTTTTGTGTGTAGGCAGTCTGGTGGGCAGCTGTGCATGGGAGACTGTCTCAGGATCAGGCAGCTCTTTGAAGCTACCAGGCCCGCCTCAGCCTCCCTGCTGCTTGGAGGAAGGCCCTTACTAGCTTGCTGGTCATCCCTGCAGGGGAAGCTTTATGGCAGCTTTAGAAAAAGCCAGCTGACATGTTTAGAGAGTCTGTAGGTTTTCAGCCGTCATTTCTCTTAAACAAGGTAGTGGATATGGGTGTGCTATTGTGTGTATTTACATAAAACAAAAATAAGTCCAGATGACAGATTTAAAAGGTCAAAGTTTTGAAAGGTCTTTCCGTGTCTCTACCTCATACTTCGTCTGCCTATGTCCTGTGTTGAGCGTGGGCTCAGTGGCTGGCATGGGCTGCATCAGAGGGAGCCCCTTGCTCTAACAGAAAGTCCAGGAGCCCTTCGTGTGCAAGGAGCAGCACAGGATTTGGAGCCACAGGAATTCCCACTGTGACACAGGACAGAGTCCGTCCAGGCTTTCTCTTTAGAGCCCACTCATCAGCGGCTCTGTCTTAGCATTCTAAGACTGTGAGTACGAACAGGGAACCAAGTAAAGAAAAGTGATCCAGCTGCAAGCACCACAGAACTAACAGTGACACCCAGTTTCTGGCCTGCACAACTACCTAGGAATGTGAGGCGAGGCTCCACCGCCCTTTGCCAGGCACAGACAGGAGGCCCTGGGGGAGCTGCTCAGCCATCTCAGCCAGGGAGCAGCTTGCATTGGATTGCTCCTTATGACAGGCCTGTCCTGAGGTCATCAGTATAGACTGCTGCAACGGAAAGCCACTCCAGCATGAGGAAGCCATCCTGGGAAGCCATCCCTGGGACCACGTCTCTGCTCTAATGACCCCTCATCACTTTAGTTTTAAGGGCAGGAAGTTAAGTGGGGAAAGAAAAGCAGGTGAGGGGTACAGAGGCTGAATGCAGTATGGTGCCCACATTGAAGGCCAGGGAGCTTGCCCAGGCTCAGCATGCCTCCCATACCCTTGCAGCCGAGGCTTGGTGGCTCAGCATGTACTCACATGTGTCTTATCAGGCAAGAGGTTAAGAGACTCTAAAACAGCATTCTGAAAATGCCTAGAAATTGGTATAGTTTCTAGCAACAAAAAGTAGCGTTTGTGTATTTGGAAAGAGCCAGAAGTCAGACGCCAGACAGAATCAGGCAAATCTCAAGAGAAGTGATCTCTGAATGAGGTGGCGGCTGCAGGACACCGGTCCACACCACATGTGAGCCTGTGTGTTTCAGAAGGTCGCCTCCTCCTAAGTGCAGCAAGGACTCCATTATCTACCTAGTTAGATGAGAACAGTACAGGAAGCTGCTGGTTTCCAGTCAAGAGCATTCACGGTGAGCAGCCACCATGTCCGCCCGCTGGCAGCAAGAACAGAGAGCAGAAGTCTAGGGCTACACCTGCAAGGGCTGCAGGCCAGGCTGCTGAGCAGCAGGGCCCCATCTGGGTCCGGGCCCTTTCAGCAGATCAACACGCCTTCAGCAGATTTTCCATCAGCTGAAGCACCCATGCCAGCTACCAGGCTCTGTGGATGCAGCTGTGTGCCGAGCGATGGAGAAACACCACGGGTCTACAGACAGAAGACTCAATGAGCAGGGAACACTCGCTGCTGGTTCTAGGACCTGCTGGTCCCTGCTGTCCCTTTCTTTCCTGCCTGTCCCTCTTCTTCAGCAAAGGACCAAGGAAGTAAGTCCGGAAGTGGGAACAGGCACTGAGACCATTTCTCCTTCCCCTGAGGACTTTCACCCATGGCCAGAATAGTCAAGCAGACAGAAGCGTCAAGCAGACAGAATAGTCAAGCTTCGGGATCGTTGTTTCAGGTTCCAGGACACATTTGTTTTCCCAGAGGATACATTTTTACATATGGTCTCATTTCTTTGGGCTCCTGAAGCACATGAATTGAAATTGGCTTGCACGGCCAATTCATACTGAGGGTTAACAAGAAGAATTTGTTTCAGCTGCTGGTAGCTAAGAAGGCCGAGGCACCAGCTGTCAAAGCTGCATCAATGACTCGTCCATCAGTGATTGCGCCGTCCCCCGGAAGTGGAGGAAAAGGAAAGAGGGGCCCACCATGGTAAGACCAGAGGCAAACAACTATGCAGACAGTGTTCTGAGACCATTGTAAGACCTGTAGAGAGACCGTGTCCCAAGTGACACACTTACCTGGTGCGCACTTGTGGAATCTGTGCTGGCCCTATTCCAAACCCAGCCCCTGTGCACAGACCAGCCATATGTCACGACTATGAGACTGTGAAACTCGGAAGTTCGAAGCCTCGTGAGCCTAAGTCCACAAGGGAAGAATTCCACAAAGCCAGCGCGAGGAACGGGTAAGAGGTTCCAAGGACACGAAAGCAGAATCAGAGCGCGGCAAAGTCGTCTCTGAAAAGGAGGCCTGACAGTGCAGACTTAGGAGAGGAGAGGTTAAAAATAAACCACCAAACAGACTACTTCTCTTAAGATTATTATTTTATTATCACTCACTATTAATAGCAGTTATTTGGTGATTCAAAAAAGCAGAAAGAACACAGAAGTGCACAATTAGCAGGAGTGCACCAGCATTCAGATAATGTTGATGAAATGGACCAAGCACCAGAAATTCCAAGAAACCAGAGGTTGAACTGGTAGCCCAAAGCCAACACAGACAAGCTCCAGACAGACAGCTGCATGTAACTTTTATGAAACACTAGAAAAGAATTCACCACAACCCCCTCGGACTTCCCCAGGAGACTAAATGGGGAGCACTTCCTGGCTCATACCTGGAATCTGGCCACACCCAAATTAGAGCCATATCATGACAGGACAAGAAAGAAACCTCAGGAAAGTATTGTATATAAACATCTGTATAAAATTCCTCCAAGGAATACTAGCACAGTGACCTTGGCATTATAGTGAATGGATTATATACCATCACCAAGGAAACCAGGAATGCAAGGATGGTTCAGCATGAAAACCCAGCCCAGTAATAAGCCGCAGTAACAAAAGTGGGAGATAGATATCCACATGATCATTTCTACTGATTGATAGAGAAAAAAGCATTTGGCAAAATTCAGTACTTTTTCACAGTAACAGTAACAAAACCCTCAACAAACCAGCAATAACAGGAAAATACCTTATAGGAAAGGCCACACATAAAACCCTATAAAGTACTGTGGAAAACTACAAGGCTTAGACTTGACCTGACTGGGACAATGAGGGATTATGGATATTAAGGATGGACACACAGACACAGAAAAGCTGGGGTTGGGTGGGCCAGACACGCTCATACAGATGCAACAGCAGCATCCCGGAAACTCTGCCTGCTGTTTCATACATCTGAGCAAGGAGGCAGGTTACTGTGTACAGGTGAACGAGGAGGCAGGGTTACACATGAACAAGGAGGCAGGTTTAGCTAACCTCTGTGTGGGGTCTAAGTGAGCATCATCAGGCTGCTCACATCTGGGAGGAGAAAGCTGAGTTCCTTGTGCTGCACACACTGTCACCACCCACACACAGACCAGAAAAGGCTTTGCTGTTCCCACAGGCCTGAGGCAATGAGGTCCTTGGCATGTCTGTGCTCTTGTCAGTGACAAACATTTCCTCAAGACCTCCTCTCCTGCCCATGTGTTTGCCCAGGACTTTCTCCTCTCCCCACATGGGATATATCCCTCAGCGTGAGACAAGATAAGATCCACTTCCTTTAAATTGCTTCTTGCCAGGCCACAGAAATGAGAAAAGTCACTAATATCAACATAAATCATCAACATAAAAAATGTTGGCATACTAAAGAGCATTATCAAAAAAGGTATCACAAAAATAAGAGTAAATATTTGGAAATCATGTCTGAGAAGGTGTTTAATATCTAGATCTATGAACTTCTACCATTCAATAACAAAAAAATAACTTAATTTAAACATGGAAAGGGGGATTTAAATCATCACTTCTCCTAAGATGTATAGAGGCCAATAAGCACATGCGTAGTTGTTCAGCATCATAATCAGGAAACACAAGTCGGAGCCATGGAGAACCACTCACTTTGTGATGGTTATCAGTCCTTGTCTATAGTCACCTAGGTGACACATGTCTGAACGCCCTAACACTACTGAGCTCTGCACTGAAAATGATCACATTGGTGGCACAAGTGCTGAATCAGCGCAAACTGAAAACTCAAGCATCTGGAGGATCTACAGTTTCTAGCTACAAGTCAGAGAGTCCATCATGAGAAAGACACCCCACACAACACTTTCCAAAAGTTCTCAGAGTACAGACAGACTTTGACCAGCCAATTTCCTGTCTGCTTCTTAAAAATAACACTAAATATTGGCTATATCATGAAGAGTCTAGTTCTAGTCAAATAGGTACATAAATTTGCTGTTCATCAGAAATGATTAGGCAGTTATAAGGACACTTTTACAGACTGTAGACTTATTTGTGATAAAATGTGACATGAGAAAACCCAGAAGCTGGAAATCCATGACATCACATTCTTCATCATCTTAAACAATAGACATTTGGAACTCTGTGAGGAAGATGTGACAGAAACAGAACTGACATCAGGAGAGGGGTGTTCAGGATATGTGATCCCATTGTGAATCCCAAGATTGTGAACTGGAAAAAGACTGTTTCTATTGTGGTATGGCTCAGCCTTTGATACTAGAAATTTCCGTTAATTGCTGTAAACAAGTACTTGTGGTGTGGCTCAGCCCTAGCACACACCTTTCATCTAAGAACTTTCTGTAAAAAAGATTAAATAAAGTTAACCATAGGTCAAAAGTTGGAGCAAGCACCCAGTTGACAGGGATTAAGCAGAAAGGAGAGATGTTGAGTTGGAGAGTATTTAAGACAGCACGGAGAAGGAGAAGGGGCTTTTTCCTTCTGGGATGTCAGTTGAGTAGGAAGGTCAGCTGGTGCTTTCTCTGCCTCTCTGAGCTAGCAGATTTTCACACCAGCATCTGGCTCCTGAGTCTTCACCGGTAAAATCAAAGAGCTTGGATTTTGTGTCAAAAAACAACAGAGGGGATCAGGAAGGAATATTACTGTTCTTCCTCTTACTGATTCCTTAAAAAAACTTTACAACAGAATCATATTATTATGGAAAGACAGCAGAAATCAGAGGGCAGGAAGGAAGCATTCTCTAGGAATCAGGAGAGCTGGGTTTAGCTTAAATCGTCCATCTAACAGTGCTGCAACTTCCGCGAAGCTCTTAAAAGCTCTGTTCAATTTCCTATCCTGCAGTATATTTTGGGGGCTGGAGGCCTCCCCTCCAGAGGCACTCACATCATCAGGCAATGAATTTACTACCCCCGGGGATAGCTAGACTGTTTCTCTGAATAACACCCTGAGACAGATTTATAATTTGCACATTTCAGCAGAAGCACAGTCTCTGCTACCCATGCGAGGCTGGGTGTAGCACACGTGTTCAGCTATGTAGGCCTCAGATATTGCTTTGGACCCCCACCTTCTTGTCTTGCTTCCTGATGAGGAGGCACCCAGTTCTTTGTGGGGCACAGCAGTGTCATGATCCTCAGGTCACTGTGATTTGGGGCTACGATTGGGGTGGGCCTGGGCATACAGAAGTGTTCAGAAGAACAATGGATAATTTTAAACTCCGACTTTTGCTTTGCAGAGTTGGGGGCAGGGACACACTTTAAGAGGCTGTTTGTGTCAAAGCAGATGCTGAGCCTGATGGCCAACTGATGGGCAGAGTGAATGGAATTTTATGTAAGAAGTGGGAAATAGTAAGAGCTGGAGGGGATGGGAACTCCACAAGGAGAGCAACAGAACAAGATAATTTGAACACAGGGAACTTCCCAGAGACTCATACTCCAACCAAGGACTATTTGTGGAGATGACCTGGAACCCCTGCACAGGTGTAGCCCATGGCAGGTCAGTGTCCAAGTGGGTTACATAGTAATGGGAAGAGGGACTGCCTCTGACATAATCTGATTGGCCTGCTCTTTGATCACTTCCCCCTGAGGGGGGAGCAGCCTTACCAGGCCATGGTAGAGGACAATGCAGCCACTTTTGATGAGAACTGATAGACTAAGATCAGAAAGAAGAGGAGAACCTCCCCTATCAGTGGACTTGGGGAGTGGCATGCATGCAGAAAGGGGAGGGAGGGTGGGATCGGCAGGGGAGGAGGGAGGGGCTTCTGGGGGGATACAAAATGAATAAAGTGTAATTAATAAAAAAAAGAAAAAAAAAGGCTGTTTGTGGAGCAGCACGCGTGACTTAAGTGTGCTTTCTGGTGGCACTGAAACCACAGTGTTTTCAGGACAAGACCTGGGTTGAAGAGTTAGTTACATCTGAGTGCAGGAAGTTGTCCTGGGCCTGCCCTGCTCTGCAGTGAGCCCGGTGTACAGAGTAGAGCTCTAAAACCTTGGGCAGCAGCGGGTTTGCTCCACAGTGGTGGTCCTCCGCCTTCCTTGCAGTGACCCTTCGCTGTCCCTCCCACCGTGGTGACCAAAGCCATGCGGTGTCGCCACTTCATAACCGCAACTTTGCTACTGTTATGGTCGCCATGTAATTATCTGATGTGGACCCCTGCGAAAGGGCTGCGCGGTCCCCAAAGAGGTCACCACTCACAGACTGAGACCCGCTGCTCTACAGGGAGGCTTATCTCCTGACATCGGAGCATCCCAATCAGGGCTACAGCTCTATCTGTATTTTTGTTTAGACAACAAGCCCACAGCTGTCTGTCCATCTGTTGCCATAAGCCTGTCTGGAGTCAAGTACACTCCACATGCTGGAGACGTCACTGAGGACAGGGTGGAGATGAAGGGTTAGGTGCTTGCCACCAAGGCAGCGGCTTTTGTAGGACTTGTTCTTCCATGTGGAGTTGGCTGACGTTCAAAGCAAGCCAGTTCAGAACAGTGCCAGCCCAAACCCGGAATCTGCAAGCACAAGCACCATGGGGCTTACTCTGAGAGAGCTTAATATCCTATTGGTGGCCCTATCTGATGAAGCCCACTGACCTCTCAGTTCATCTCTCATTGTTCAGATGTTCTTGGATGTTTAGTTGAGACTTGGAGGTTGGCAGGTCACTTGTAAGACCCATTAAGCCACTTCCTCTCTCTGAAGGGGGATGAGGTGCCTTCCTCACAGAAGCAGATGAGACTAGAAAAGCCAGAAGCACAGCAAGCAGCTTGCAGAGCAACCGTGTACTCCAGATCCAGTTCTTGCTTCTTACCACCATCGAGGACATGCACTGTGACCTATGGGTGGTGCAGTGTGGCCTATGGACATTGCACTATGGCCTATGGGTGGTGCGGTGTGGCCTATAGGCGGTGCAGTGTGAGGCAGCCTGCAGGCCCTGGTAGCCATAGGAAGCAGGTCTCTTCTGTGTTCACGTGGACAAATCTGGCAGAGGCGCTTAGACAAGCAAGAGGCATAAGACTGACAACTTGTCACCTGGGAGGAGCAAGGTGGCACGCACTAGAACTGAGGGCAGAAACAAGGGTTCTCAGCAACGCACAGGTTTTCACTATTGGAACAGCCCTGTGCTCCAGGACTAAAATAATTAAGAATCAATTCAGTCTGTTTTCTTTCAGCGTGGCCTCTGCGGCTAAGGTGTAATTCCTAAGAAGAATTGCATAGGGCATGTGCTGCATCCATCAGCACCGTTGCTAAACAGCCCATTAGCCTGGATTTAATTGCTTTGCCTCGTCCTTGAGAATGAGCTCCACAGACATGGCAATTTCCCACAGTCCCTACGCAGCCAGGACGGAAGACAGAAGTGGGATTCCCCGGGCTGTGGCTAGGTTCCTACATTTATTCCCAGAGCGGACAGATACACAGTCACCCTCCGAGTAAGGTCACATCACATAGCATCTCATGCTAGGAGCAGTGCTGTGCTGTCAGTTCCGGTCAGGGCTGGTTTTCATTTACCACTCCATGCCAACATCAGGAACTATCAAGTTTAATTCCCACAGCCAATCCTATTTGAACATCACTTGCCTGAACTTTGAATGTCATCCTGTGTTTAAAGTGAAAACTGTTCTGCAGAGCTCTCATCTGCCTGTGAGAGGCTGTTCTGAGCTGCTGTAGCCATTGCCTCTAAGGGACTGCCATCTCCACCCAGCTCCAGTCCAGACTCCCAGATAACGAGTCCTGAGCATCCTTTTCATAGAGACACAGCCTGGAGCACACAACAGGGGTGCAGAAGCTGGAGCCCACTCCTGAAGCCTGACTCCTGGGCCTTGGGGAGGGGGGACCAGATGCCTGCATTTGACGCCACGTGTGACCAGCAAGCACAGCAGGGAGAAATGCTCTAGGACAGCTTTCAGGAAAATTAGTTGGTATTTGGCCCTAATGTTCAGGGTCAAGGTCACTTAGAAAAAAATTACTTTAATTACTCAGGACAATCAAACTCGAAGCTAATTTTTGTTCCAGAGGAATCAGTCAACCTGTAGGACATGGCAAGCAGCCTGGGTCCGAATGCCCTGAGCATTTCTTCCTCCTGCAAAGCCTAGCTGTGATACACACTGGTGTCCACCAGGCCCAGCCTGAGACCCAAGTGCTTCGTGGTGACGTTGCCCAGGACACTCGGTCGTGTCTGTCTAGATGAGAGGCTCTTTTCTGGCTGAGCCCCACAGCGCTCGGCCCTCAGGGCCCTGAGTTCAGCGTGTTTGAAGAGCCCTTCCTGCCCCCATTTTAGACTGTTCTCCAGAAGGGGGTGACCGCACACACTGCCTCTAGATTGCGTGTGAGAGCAGCTCTCCATGCTCGGGTGTGGGGAGCAGGGGCCGACAAGGCCAGAGGCACAAGCGGGTTTGCTCTGGGCAAGGACTGGGTCACTTCTTCAGAAAAGGCTGGGTTTTCCTTTACTAAGAAATTCCTAGAGACAACTCAGGTCAACGCTGGGAGTGAGCTGCACCAGGGGATGAAGCAGATGTGTGGGGACCCTCCCTCGGGGTTCCTCTGAAAGCACGGGACGGCTGCTCACTGGTCAGGGGTCTAGTGCTCACTGCTCGCCCGTGTGGTGTGGCCTCTGGGTCAGAAGTTCAGGAAATAAGGGACTCTGAGGTTTGCATCCATGGTAGAGGAGCCTGGGCCCTGGTCAGGGCCAGGGAGAGAGACTAGACGCCATCCCTCAAGTGCCATTACACTGTGCAAGTTCAGTATGCATGGCTGTGGTGTGACGCTCAGCATGAGTAACGCTCTTAAAAATGAGAGAGAGAAGGCTGAGTGGGCCAGGGGACAGGGGTAGCGCTGGTCTGTCCTCCTCAAGGCAAGGGACGCTGGCCTTGTGGGAACTATCAGACCCTGAGGGAGGCAGGGCAGCAGGCAGGGCTGCGGAGCTGGGCTCTGCTTGTTCAGCTCGCTGTGTTTCTGCCACGAGTCGTCAATCCATGGAGTCTGATGTTAAGATGCTTGTGCACAGTGCATGGCTTGATTCTTGAGTACCTCCTCGATAAAGCTGAGGCTCTTTACAGACTGGTGGCACACAGCAGTTGTGAACTATTACAGTCGAGGGGGCGAGGCACACAGCCCACCTCCGCTCCAAGACCCCGGCTCTCCATGTAACTTGCGCATCCTCTCTGGGAAGATGCCCCATGAGGTGCTTTGGGGTTTGCCACGTAACTGTGCCCCTCAGATTCAGGGCTGCAAGCAGCAGCCTCTCTGGCTGAGGGATGGTGTCTGTAATTCACAGCACATGGCCCTCTGGCCTCGGAGGTGACGGCTTCCCTCATGCCGTGTTCTGCCGTACAGAGCCTCGCATGGATCGGCGTGGCAGGTTTGGCTGCAAAGTGGACAGAGGAGAAGCTCCTGGCCTCTGGAACTCCGGAGTTCAGAATCAACTGTCATAAATGTGACATTCTCCGTCCTGGTGGGGTTGAAGGCCTTTATGGGTCCCAGCGTCTGTTTAAGCAGCTTGGGAGGTGTGCTGGTACTGGGCCTGTGGGCCTGGAGTCTGACATCCCACTGATAACTCTCCGCAGCAATGAGCAGGCTAGACCCGGCCTGAGCATCCCCTGACGGTTGATGGGACCCAAACGCCTTTCTCTTTTCAAGTGAATTCCTGAAATCATCTCACATATTTTATAACTGTGCCAGAGAGAAGATGAGGGGGAAGGAGAAAAGGAACCAGGCTGACATTTGTAATTGATATCTAGGAGAATTAATTTTGTGTCCTAGGGTGAACAACTGGGTAAACGCTGGCCCCTCGGGCTCGATGTGGTCCATGGAGAAGCCGCCCCTTTCCGTGGTCGGGGGAAGTGGAATTCATGGAGATCCCCTGCCCTCTGGAGTTCCCAGATGACTTTCTTTCTAAATTGAGACTTAAGTTTTAGTCCAGGCTGGATTATGGGGCCTGCGCCACTCTGCATGAAGCCTCGCCTGTGTGATCTGGGCAATGCTACTTCCCCTCACAAACGCCTGGGGACACTTATCTACAGGCACTTTTCACGATTCTGCATCAAAGGTTACACTCAGGAGTAGGAAAGAGTCTTGGTTCCATCAAGATCTCATGGGAAGAAGGATGTGGTGGTAACCATGGAAACGGTAGCAGTTGGAGAGAGGATTAAGGAATGATGTGAGCTGCAGTGTGTGAGAGCAGGAACATCTTTAAGGCTCCAGTCACAGTGGATAGAAATAGGGTCTCTCAGGAGGGCAGGTGGAGGTTTGATTTTAGACAGATTGGTACGTGTGTGTGGGTGTCTTAAAATCCACCACAGAGGGCAAGCCCAGGACAGAGGTCACTGGGGCATGTCAGCCCCCGGAGGCACAGCTCAGTGCTGGAAACATGGAGTTTCCCCATGGCAACAGAAAGCGTCTGCTAGTTGGCTCTACCTGTCCACAGGAAGAGCTGAACTACGTCACAGCCTAGGAATGTGGTCACAATACAGTTTCCACCACTGCTCTGGGGCTTCTCCGTGTCCATGCTTGGGGACACTTGTACCATGGTGAGACACTTGGGACACACATAAAGAGGTTTCTCTGAGTCAGTTGTCCTACATTCTCACTATTCTCAGGGCATTGTACCTGGGAGGAGGGAAGACAGATGGTTTAGCTGTCAGTGAAGGTGATAATAGCTGGACCTCAGGAAGGAGCAATGGCCGGGAACAACGGCCTCCATTCCTGTTCCAGGATGAGATATAAGGAAAGGTGACAAAGCATGTGAGCATTTGGATAGCCACCGAGCCAGGGAGACTGAGCCTGAACATCATCACCGACAGGGTGTTATCAGCAGGCCAGAGGGATAAGCACCTATGAGGAAGATGCCTGGCAGACAGGGGAAGGATGGGGTAGGGGGGCTAGTCATGGCAGCGGCTGTGACCTTTCCAACTAATGGTGGTCTTAGAAGGTAAGTTTGAGCATCTGCGCCATAGGGTATCTGACACATTAGCCTTAGAAACTTGGCTCTGCAGTAGTTATTTCAAGATGGAGCGTTCCTAAGTCTTCCACAGTAGATACAGTGCAAGTGTCTGCTGCTCAAGCCCACGGGAGGGGCCAAGTCCCTAGATAACATTTTCCTCTGCAGATTTACCTCAGAGAGAGGTTAGGTTGTGGACCGGCTCAGTAAGAGTTGGCGAACACTCATGATGAAGTAACACCAGTGTGGAAGCATGGACAGTGGACCGTGGCTGCGGGGCATTGTGCAGCCTAAGCACCCTTGCCATCAGGGCAGCGGGGGTGTGTCCAGGCCCCCATGTTTCCTGCCCCAGTTCATTGGGCTGGGCCTGCTGTTGGCCTCTTCAGTCCCCATGGCCTTACAACGCTCCTGGCCTTACCTTCCAATCCTCATAGCAAGTCATTGGAGCCTTATCACATTCTTGGTCCCTGTCCCTGCGAGTCACACTCCACCCCTCTGTCCAGGCCACCCCTCTGTCCAGGCTGCCCTTCTGGCTGCCGACACACTCCCCGATGCCTCAAAAGCACCAAGCCTCACCTTTCCTGCGACCACCTATGACGATTCTGCAGAAAGCTTTCCTCTCCTGCTCCCAGCTGTGCCTATGCCCAGCTTTGGTAATGTGCCTTACAGCCTGGCCTGGGCACAAGGTGTTCCTTTGTTAGTGGTCTGAGAGATCACCTTTTTTTTTTTTTTTTTAGGATATTTGGTACATCTATAGCTGGATTCAGCACTTTCAGAATGAACAAATTAAATCTTGACACAGAAGACCCCTAGATATAAAAACAATTAAAGGTTTTCCCTTCTAACCCACCATGACTCCTAAATTGAAGACTTTGGGAAGAAAGATGGATTTGAACATCAGAATGTCAAGTGGTGGGTCCAGGGGCCCAGTCTTCTGGGCTGACTGCATCCAGTTCAGGCGTCAGCACGTCAGAGAGGCCATGCTCTTGGTGGATAAGTGAAGATCTCTGAGTTCCCAGTGCCACTAGGAAGTAACAACCTAATCATTATTAATTCCTCTGGTATTTCTGTGGCAGCCTTAATCACAGCAAATGCACCTGGTGTAAATGGAGAAGCCCCTCGGCACTCAGCATTAATTAACTGGGGCATCACGAAGGACTGCCACCCGCCTCATGATGAAGTGTGTTCTTGCACACTGATTAAGACACAAATGCCAAGTGGTAAAGACTGTGGCAAGAGGAGCAGGCTCACACACACAGGAGAACCACGGGACGTGCACAGTGCAGCCGGGCTCACATCCGCTGGGACCACAGCAAGGTAGAGCCCCCAGAAGCCAGTGACAGACACCTTGGGCTGGAACACTGCTTCTGTGTCTCATTTACTGCCAGCACAGGGGCAGAAGCAATTGAAGAGGGTGTTTGTTTATGTGTCTCTCTGTGAGCTTGGAGCTGTGCTCTCAGGCACACTCAGTGGCCTAGAGAGGGTGTTAGATCTCTGGAACCGGAGCTGCAGGGCGTTGTGAGCCCTCTGAAATGGGATGGGAGCTTGGAACTGGTTCCAGGTCTTCTGCAAGAGTGGTGAGTGCTTTTAACTCCTGGGGGCCAACTCACCAGTCTCCACCATTAGGTTTAAAAGGTTTGTTAAAGCATGGCTCAGCTTGTGAAAGTATTCACCGCCAAGCCTGGTGAATTCAAGCCTCAGGGCCCATATGGCAGAGGAGAGAACCAGCTGTCTTCTGACCTCTGCACATGCACCATGGTGTACATGGCATGCACACACACGCACACACACACACACACACACACACACACAATCACTAACTAAATAAAATGAGTTTCTTGTTAACACTTGGTAGAAGAAAAGAATCGACAGAAATGTGTGTTGAGTATGTATGTGCATGGAGCCATCTCAGCTGCAAACTTAGATCTCAATATTTTATTTATTTCATTTCATTTCCAGAGGGAAACTGTCTGCCGTCCCACAGTAGCTGGATTCCATTGGATTTTGGAAACAAAGGTGGGAGAGGAGCAGAGCCAGAGCTGGGTGGACAGCTGCTAAGTGTGACAATGTTTATCTGCACAAGGTTCCCAGCCAGCAAGGTCCAAGTCATGACAGCAGTCCAGGCAGTTTCTAGACATCTAGGCTCCTCTCCACCGGTTCAGCGTGCCTCCTCCCAACCCTGACAGACCTCGAGAAGCAGTGACAGAGCAGCCAGATGGGGTGTGTGTGCACAGGGCGGGGGGGGGGACGCGGGGGGAGGACGGGGGGGGGGGGCCATAGGGGGGGGGGCTCATCTTTCTGGAAAGACCGTGTGTTGGTTAGGGAACGGGGCAGACAGTGGCAGGAGGGAAGTCAGTGGAAATGGCGCTGGCGGGGAACAGGACCACTCAGGACCAGACAGCAGGGGCTAGGCCCAGGCAGGGGCAGTGTGAGTGGCCAGCCTGACAAGCAGCCATTGGCTGGCTTCTATAAGGCACTGGTTCTCCACCTGTGGGGCGTGGCTCCCAACATCCCCCCAACACACAGGGTTCACATATCCTCCCACACACACACAGGGCTCCCCCCCACACACACACACACAGGGCTCGAGTATCCCCCCCATACACACACAGGGCTCCCACCCCCCTCACACACACACAGGGCTCACGATCTTATATCCTGCATGCCAGGTATTTACATTATTGTTCATACAGGAGCAAAATGACAGCTGTGAAGTAGGAATAACGCAATTTTGCAGTTGGGATCACCACAACATGAGGAACTTGCTCTGGGCAGGGGAATGGCCGAGGCGGCACAGCATGTAGGCCGTGCTTACCCTGTTATGAAAGGCTTCCAGTACAGGAAGAGGGACGATGAGCGAAGGCTGATCTCTGTGGCTGACGGTGTAAGCCAAGGCCCAGGCCTGGTTGACATCACACTCACCTGCTCTGAGTCACTCCAAACACCAATATTTGGTCTCTGTTTCTGTACCCCAAGTTCTGAGCAGGTTTTAATGGAAGATTTCTAATCCGGATTAGATGTTATCCTGTCATAATGTCTACAGTCACTTCCCACTGCCACCTTCTGTCATTTCAGTGCCTGAGGCGCTGGCTGCTCCACTGTCCAGGCAGCCCCACTGCTGAGAAAAATGCAAAATTCCCAGCCTCAGAACGCACTGACCAGCTGGCACAGAGGAGCACCCCAGCCCCACACCCTGGAGACCGACCAAGCAGCAGCTCAGGGCAGGAGGTGCCTCTCCCGGCTGTCGGGATAGCAGGGAAGACATGGCAGCTGGAGCAGCTTCCAGAGGCCAGGTCCTGGGTGTGCTTGCTCACTTTCCGCAGGCCGGGAGGCAGAAACAGCACAGAAAACAGCTCCTGACGTCCAGTGACCCAATTTCTCCAGTTAGGCTACCCTACCCCCCAAAAATCCTCAAAACCAAAAAAAACCCCAAAACAAAAACAAAAAACAAAAAGCAGTGCCACCAGCTGAGGACAAAGTGTTCAATCACACAAACCTGTAGGGACATTCAATACCGAGCTAGTCCACCATCTGCGACCTCAGACCCCTGGCTGTGCCTGCGAGAGCTGGGGGCCAGCAAGGGCTCTGTCTATAGCAGTTCACAGCCTGGGCATGCGGTCCCCAGAGCTGGGCCCATCAGGGCAGACATGGGCACAGGGACTAGAGAAAGGTGAAACAGCCTGGGTCACAGTGGACAGTTGGCTTCCTTGATGCTGGGAAAAGGATGTACAGAGATGGCAGGACTGGAGCCCAGAAGCTCCACTGCATGGAGCTTCTGCTAATCCAGAGGCAGGGCTGCTGCTGCTGCTGCTGAGATGTCAGGGTCCCCACAGGCTGGAGGGATGACAGCAGAGGCCTCCAGCACGTGGCCCCTGGGGACGCACCAGTGAATGGGGTCCTCAGCAGAACTCATCTCAACTTGGCACAGCTTACTCTCCCTAAAACAGAGCTGACTTCACTCCTCCCTCAAAAGACGCCCAACAGCCCACTACTGAGGATTCTTCATTGGGAGCTCCACTTCCTGGGACTGAGAGCCCAGAGCGGGGAACCTTCCTCATTATGTATTACCCTAGTGATCCACCGGGCACCATATTTGTGCTATTATGTACATGGTATAGAACACCCCTGGGGTAGGAAGGCTTGTCCCATGAGCAGCTGCCCAGAGCATGTTCATGTGGCCCCTGTCCTCATCTCCTTTGCTCTGAGTCTTCAACCTTAGCACCATGCTAAAATCTACTCCAAGGCTCACTCGGGGGAACGTGTCCTTGAAGTGTAGTTTGGAGATTTCCCCTGGGCACTCTGCCCGCACTGCGAGGCACATCCCGCAGTGACCAGGAGGCTGCCAAGCCTGGCCGTGGACCCGCCTCTGCTTACTTTACCTCTGCAGCCCTTGAGGTATCTGACCAGGAGCCGCTGTTTACACACACATGGAAGCACCCTCTTTCAGCGCACCCCACCAATAAATGTGCACTAGATAACTGAGGCAAAATGTTCAAGAGCAGGTAAGACAAAACTAAGAGAGGGTTTTGAAGCTATGTGAGAGTATTGCTCTTATTTACCCCATGGTGTGTGAGGTGGGAGCATTGATTAGGTAGGTAGAGGAAATGGATATTCTGCTCCAAAACCCAGAGGCTCCAAACCTAAGCTCCGGGTGAAGGAAGTTACTGGAATGAAATTAAAGTTCATTAAGAAAGGTGGCTGGCATGCCATGAGCTGTCATAGGCCTAACCAGCTTCCAGATGTACTCATGGGCAGAGCAAGGGATATAGCAGTTTCAGTTAAAAATGAATAAAAACAGAAGTTAAAGGCTACAATACTCCATCCATATAATCACTTAACGGTTTCACAGACTGTGTGTTCATGACACACCTAGGCAGAGAGTTTGCTCCCCAGGACCCGACCCCAAGACAGAGAGGCACACACAGAGCTTGGGGGGAGGGGTGCAGTGCTTCGCAGAGCTGCTGTGGGCAGCTGCAAGGGATGAGCTATCTGTGGGCAGAGGCAGGACTAAGCTGAACTTGCAGATCAACAAAGGAGTGAGATCACCTCAGAATGCGGTGCAGGCTTGGGCTGAGAATATGAGTTAGTCCTAGGGGTGCAGGATATGGTCTGGTTCAGATTGGGGCTTGGGACAGACTCCTGGGGGAAGGGTGAAGATGCTCACAGGAGCCACGAAGATAGGTCTGGGCTCAGGCTTGCGGGTGGAAGCCAACGTGCAGGGAAGCTCCAAAGTCAGGGCTCCCAGCGTCTCCAGGGAGTGAAGGGACCTGGTCTCTGAATGAGCTGGAAACTAAGGACAGAGAACAGATGGGAGCAAGAGGCTGGGGGCCGGGGGGCAGAGAGGGAACTTCTAGTGAGACATCACACTGTCTGGTTATACTTCAGGGACTAGGACCAAATCATTGTCCCCACAGGCACTACTGGCAACTCAAGGAAAAACGGCATAGGAAGGGAGCACAGGCAGGCCACACTGAGTTGGGTTAGGTGGACCGTGTGTGGCAGGCAGTGCTTGCTCCCTGCATCAGTTTTCTCACTGCCATGACAGCACCTGCGAAGGTGGCGCTGTGGAGGACATCTGAGGTGCAGGGGATCACTTTGGGGAGGACATGGCAGCAAGAGGATGAAGTGACAGCAGCCCTCACCCCAGGGAGCTTGGGGAGGTGGTACTCAGTCCTCTTCCCCATTTTCATTCACAGCCCATCCTTCCTCTGTTGAACCTTTCTGGAAATGCCCTCACAGACGCTCCCAGAGCGTCTGCCAGTGTTTACACAGCTAAGAGCCAGAGCCCTGACTACGAGCTGTCATGTTCCCTCTTGGGCACCTGTGAGGGCTGAAGACCTGGCCTGAACTGCCAATTCCAACAGCCTCCTCCTCAGGCTCTCAACAAGGCTAAGGCAGCATTACAATGCCACCCTCAGAGAAGAGCCTCCCCTCATCCACACCAAGCTAAGGAAGGGCATGACCTCACTAGTTCACTGGTGGGATGGATCCGAATCTCAGAGCACGTATGCGGAGGCCCCTGGGTAGAATATTTGTCTCTAGTAAGTCCATACTCTACTACAGTACCCTGTGTGCATTAGGTGGCTAGTGAAAGGCCTGTTGCATAGATAAAAAAAAAAAAAGCAAGAGAAAAATATTTCAAAAGATTTTAAAAGACAGAAAGGATATTGCCTAAGAACACCCCGAAGAAAGTTGTGCTAGCTAGAAATTAGGTAAGAGAATATCCTTATTCCCCTGTTGTTGATGAAGGTGATGGAGATGAGAATGATGGTGACATTGGTGAGGAAGGTGAGGAACATAATGATGGTGACACTGGTGATGGTGATGGTGAAGAAGATGGTGGTGATGATAGTGATGGTGAAGGTGATGATGATGATGGTAATGGTTATGGTGACAGTTATAAAGATAATAGTGAATGTGAACAT
Source organism: Psammomys obesus (assembly GCF_907164565.1). NCBI lineage: Eukaryota > Metazoa > Chordata > Mammalia > Rodentia > Muridae > Psammomys > Psammomys obesus. Next base: position 2,689,003 of record NW_026590503.1, read on the forward strand.
GATGCCAATAATGGTGGGTGGTGATGAAGAAGATGATGATGAAGGCAATGGTAGCAGTGGTGATGGCGAGAGTTTTAACGTGATAATATGGTGGCAGTGGTAACAATAAGTACGGTAAAGGCGAAGATGACGTTGAGGATAAGGAGATCACTATCCTCATGAAGAGCATAGTGGCAATGAGGATGTTAATAGCTACACTATCTTGCTACCAGCCGTTACTATAGATTCCTGTATCCTGAATTACTCATCAGAGTCCCACAGGGACAATGCAGCTATCTGCCCCTTTTACAGGTTTGTAAAATAGGGGCATCTGTTTAAGGTCGCCGAGCTAATACATAGGTCTCTTACCCGAGGAAGAAGCATTCCAGAATGATAGCTCCTTTTTTGCTGCTTTCATTTCTCCAGCATCTGTGATGTCCCTGATGTGTTTGGCGCTGCTCTCTATGGGAAGTAGGCTGAATTCCCCTCCTGAGACTGACTAGACTGTGGGACCCGTGTCCGCTGGGCAGAATGAGATGGAAGAGACCAATTCATAAAGGTCTGGTAAAGTTCTACTCAACTCCTTTCTTTGTTGCACACTTGCTCGTGGGAAGCCAATTGCTTGTCACAAGAGTCCTGCCAGTGTTTACACAGCTAAGAGCCAGAGCCCTGACTACGAGCTGTCATGTTCCCTCTTGGGCACACGCTTCAGCTCCAGTGGTGCACAGGCCAGCAGGCTCTCGGCCCGTGGGGAACGTGAGTCAACCATCTCAGCAAGCAGCTGCCGGACTTGTGACCACAGGCGGGTGGTGATTGATGTTTGTTGTTTCCAGCTGTCCTGCGGCAGTTTGTTATACTGCGTTAGATTATTAACACAGTATATTTCCCCAAGGATGAACGGATCTCCCGGAAAGCTTTATAACGTTGAATGGCTGCCTGCTTTGGATAACTTGGTAGAAATCAGCACTGATGGAAATGAAAAGTGGCTTGTCATGTCACTGGAATTTTTTTCAGCAGCTGTGCCAAACACAGTATTAGAAATGCAAATTGGGGTCCCACCCAAGCCCAGTGAATCATGAAGGAAGGAAGGGATGCTCACCCCACTTTAATGGAGCTTCCGAGGACTCTGCACTACCATTGACACACTCAGCTGTCCTCAGAAGAGACAAGGCTGGGCAGCCATGCATGCAGCCCAGCCTGAGAGTCCTAGGCCACAAGGATAGCTCACCCAGCCAGCTGCAGGCCCCCAGGGATGCATAGCTGGGGGTGGCATGGGGGGGTGAAGCATACACGCACCTACTCACTGCACCTGAAGCCAGGCCACCCGCTCACACTACCTTCCACTGTGGCTTCCTTTCGTTCTGCATATGATGCCGGCCTGGGACGGCTGTGTGGTCTGTCACTGCCAACTGTCCAGACACAGCTGGGCCCTCAGCCACGGGTGTGGTCTGGTCCCGTGCAACAGTGCAGGGGCCTCCTCAACCTCATGAGGGGACACAAATGGGGTGCCATGTTCTCCAAGAACTTACTGCCTCCTGACTCAGCAGGCCCTATGCAATGTGGAGGTGAGCGTGCCTGCCTGAGCATGCCCAGATGAGCACCAACAGGAAGCATTTTACCCCCAGGGGTGGAGGGTCAGCAGCAGCATGCTGTCCTCCCTCAGACAAACTGCTCTGTTACTTGGAAGGTGTCCAGGTGATCATGACCATTTAGAGAGGGGTGACCTTCCTAGAAGACTTGCCACCTAAAACTACCTACCTGACCTGAGCAGGGCCACCCTGACTAACTCTACAGACCTGGGCAGGATGACAAGGCTGCTCTGAGTTGTTTACACACCAAATGTAGCCCGTCACCCCTCGTCCCAGTGTTCTCCACTGCCCATCATGCCACTTCCCTGGGTACAGGAGAGTCTGGGAAGTTCGGGGCCGATCTGGAAAACAAGCCGTGACCCCTTTCAGAAAGCCTGCTCGGGGGTTGGCCCTGTAACTCCCCAGAAGATTACAACTGCTTCAAATGGAAACGGAGCAGAGGGAAGAACCTTACCCAAGAGAGTACCCTAGGCAGAGCCAGCCACTGAGGAGAGGGAATCGAGTGAGGAGGGTTGGAAGAAGACTATAAAATAATTCTCTCTACCAAAATTCCCAGCAGGACTCCCGCTTCTGGGGGCCTTTCCTTCCCCCTAGATGGGAACTCTTTGTTTTAAGAAGTTTGACGGTTTCTTTGTGGCTGGTGTTGCTCATTGTGATGATGTCCCCCTCAATCTGTAATTTTTGTGTTCTTGGTTCCTCCCTCCTCTTTCATTGCTGGAGGTTGCCCCTTCCCTCAAGTCTGTAATGGTAACTTTGCGTCCTGGCCCTCGGGATCTCCACTTTCACCCTCAGGACTGTGGTGTGGTTGCTTTAACATGCTGCGGCAGGGTCTGTAGGTAATGGTTCCTATCTGGAACCCCTCAGGATCCCTAGTCACCCCCCAGCAGTAGGACTGCCATTTTGGCATCCCTGCCTCAGATCTCTGTCAGGTTCTCCCCGATGGCTGCTCTTTCACGTCCCGTGTCAGATCTCCCGCAGTTACAGCCTGCCGGCGCCCCTCTCTCCCACTGTCACGTGACTTTACTGACTGGGTGGGTCTTCTTCCCAGGGTGCATAGGAGCAACTCAGCACTACATCTTGGCAACCACCACTCACCCACCCTGAACATTTGTGGGGTCTCACCTAGGAATTAAGGCCTCCCGCTGGGACTGGGCATCCCCTATGGGATGTGAAGAGCTCTACTTAAGGTCTACATAACTGACTGAGGATCACAGTGGAGGACTCCGAGGTTTGAGAAACGCCCCACAGTGAGAAGACTGAAAAAATAAAAAGCCCTAGCATAATGCTGGCAACACTATTTTACAAGCAATACAGGGTCAGAGGCAGGGCAGGACAGGTGTCCAACCACAGGGTATCTGCGGTTGGGCGCCTGAAACAATCGGGACACCCAAGATAAGAACCGGGAGTCTTTCCCGCCTTCTCTGAACCGGCTACGTGACTTAGCCCACATCTGCTTTCCCGCCTTCCCTGCTCCAAATACGTAACCTAACTATGGCTTTGTTCAAATCCCCCAATCAGATCCCCGTAACTATGCTTCTCGCTTCTGTAAATGTGCTTCTTGCTCCCAAGCCCTATAAAAACCCATTACCCCAACCGAGGGGCGCGCAGGTCTTCCGAAAGGCTTTGTCGCCCCGGGTATCCGTGTATCGAAATAAACCTCTTGCGGCTTGCATCCGAAGGCTGGTCTCGCTGATTCTTGGGAAGCGGGGTCTCCCCGTCTAGAGAGGCTCTAGCCAGAGTCTTTCAAAGACCTCTAGCCACAGTTGGGAAGACTACCCCTTAGTCAACCAACCTTTTATTTTCTTTGGGGATTATGAAGGGTTTAAACGTTGGGGAACACCTGGCTGCGGGGTGGATGGGATACTGGAGGTCAATGCCACAGCAGGACTTCTGCTCCCTGAGGCACACAAACTGACTCCAGCAAAACCCTGACAGTAGAGGCCTGAGACATCTGTGGGTTTCTTGGCTCTGAGGGACACTGGCTACCAGACAGCAAGAGGCTAAAACATTGGGCTCTCCTAGTAGAACGGCCTAGTGTCCCTTAAGGACTCAACTGAAAAAGGTGATTCCCTAACAAGGGCAACTGGTGAATAAGTACACAGACTTCCAACATTCACGTGTGATACTGTGTGCTCACGCTGCTGTCGAGAGGAGAGTGAGCTGCTGAGCACCTTGGCTGAGAGCTTAGACAGATGGAGTTCTGCTTCACCAGGAGACGGCTGTCACATACTGCCAAGGGCGCCAGAAGGAAGAGGCTTCGAGGTAGGCATTTAGAAGGCAGGGCTGCCAATGCCCTGGCACCTTGGAGTGTTTCCCCTCCTTTGGAGGACTCTGTCTCACTTTCCTCACGACAGAGGAGGACTGCAGACAGGTTGGTGGCCTGAATCATCATGGATGGTGGATTGCCACAAGGGTCATCTGTGGTTACCTTAGTGTCCATTCTGAAAAACGTTTAAGCCCTCCATCAAAATGTACCAGCTGGAAAGGGGAAACTCCATTGGAAATCTTGCAGAGGGAGGACTGTTGGAGGCCCTGACCCAAGTAGTTGAGTGAGGCAGAGTTTGTCAAAAGCTTTATCGCTGCAGCAACCACTTGCTTCCCGTGGCACGAAGATAGAGGAAGCATCGGGGGAGACTGACAGGTCCATCTACCCCTGACTGAAGTAACCTAACACCCGTTTGCTACTATGGTGAACACTCACTGAACGGGTTGAAGCCTTGCTTTGACAAACAGAACAAATGCAAGGGGTGATGAAAACTCCTTTTAATTAAATTGCTCTTAGATTTAAAACACTTAGATGCATATAGGTCGAGGAAGAGCCAGCCAAACCAAAAGTCCCTGAGGAGTTTCTGAAGCCCTGGGGATCCAATTCATCCTTCACTGTGTCTGGTGCACACAGTCTCCCGGGAAAGCAGAGAGAATAAATGTCCTACTTAAAAGACATCTCAACTAAGCCGATGGAGGAGGCACAGACTCCCTGGGAGAGGCCATTGCTATTAGTTGTGGTGGAGGACCTCTGGACCACCAGGACCGACTCTTTCTGAGGCTTTGAATGCAGGCCTTTTTCTGTTTTGAAAGTCCTGTTGAATATCCTCTAGACTGCCCAGCTAGCATCTCACACCACCCATCCAGCCACACTCCAGTAAATTCTCTCTGAGGTCAGGCAGGGAGCTCCTGAAGGGAGGGGGTGGGGTTCCTCACTCCATCCTTGAGGTTTGCTTTTGGTCAAAGCCCTCAAGAGACCCCTTCTTGTCTGTCTACCCCATGACTATCAAGACAGCTGGGCCATCTTGAGCACGTGCAAAGGAGAGTCCTTCTCAGGAATGCTGTCCTCTTTTTCTGAGCACAGATAAGACACTCCTTTGGATCCTTCCCCTGCAGATGCCCACGTCAGGAACCAAAACCTGTCAGGTCCCTGCCTGTGTCACCATCGATGTGATAAGTACACTGGGCCAGGAATGGTCAGTTGCTTGTAAGGTCCACGTGAAGTCAGGAATGTGTGCATACAGGGCTTCTCAGCTATGTGTGAAATGCTTCCAAGAACTCTGCCTCGCAACTGTGGGATACCTATTTCCTGCCCCATTGATACCTCTGGTTGCTTAGATGTGAGCTGGCAGGTCCACTACCTCCCAAAACAATCTCACCTAGCAGGCTGGATTGGCAAGAGCCAGCGGACATGAAAAAATCACAGGCACAATCTTATTTTAACGTCTGAATGATTCTCGGTGCTCCTTTGGCACAACCAGACCTTTGTTTACCTGGGAATGGTACCTGCCACACTAACCTTCCAATGAGCTATTTTAAGTACTGGGTCCGTTACTTTTACCCTAACTGTCCTTAGGCCACAGTCTTCTAGCAAACACAGTTTCTATGGTGAGTATACTGGACTTGGCCCAGAGAAAGGGTGGACCCCACTCTCTTTGTGGTAAGGACCCACTAAGGAGGGTGAATCAGTACAAATGTAGGCATTTTCAAGGCAACTGGAATGGGCACCTCAGAGAAGAGACACTCATTAGAAAAGGTGGCCTTATCTTGGGTAGAGCATAGAATCAGCCATTATTTCAGGAGGGGAAAGGCTGGAATGTTTAAGGAAGGGGAATTCAGAGTAAGAATGGTAAGGAATGCAGGATGGATGTTCCAGAAACACGCATGCATCACTACTTGGGAGAGAACTTGCACTCAGGCACAACATTTTCAGAATGGAGATGTCCATGGGCCCAATGGCCACCTTCCTGAATTCAGAGGCAAAGCCTAGTTCTCGATTTGCCATTTACAGTACCCCTCCTCTCCAGAAAATAGACTCTCAGGATTATAACATGACATACATCATCATTCCTCATGTTCCCTAAGTGGAAGGGCCAGGTACTGTTACCCAGATCACCCACTTTGTGCCCACGGACAACGTTAGACAATTTTACAAAACAAACTGAGGGGAGGTAGGGCTGATCTAGGAAACAGACTCTACCCCGCAGGGTATCAAAGCAGATGCCAAGACTCATAGTCACACTTTGGGCAAAGTGCAGTGAATCTTATGAAAGAAGGGGGAGATAGAATGACCTGGAGGGGACAGGAGCTCTACAAGGAAAGCAAAAGAACCAAAACATATGGGCACAGGAGTCTTTTCTGAAACTGATACTCCAACCAAGGACCGTGCATGGAGATAACCTAGAACGCCTGCACAGATGTAGCCCATGGCAGCTCAGTCTCCAAGTGAGTTCCATAGTAAGGGAAACAGGGACTGTCTCTAACATGAACTTAGTGGCTGGCTCTTTGATCACCTTCCCTTAAGGAGGGAGCAGCCTGACCAGGCCACAGAGGAAGAGTATTAAAGACAGTCCTGATGAGACGTGATGGGCTAGGGTCAGATGTAAGAGGAGCAGGACCTCCCCTATCAGTGGACTGGGGGAGGTGCAGAGGAAGAGAAGAGGGAAGGAGGACGGATTGGGAGAGGACGAGGGAGGGGGCTACAGCTGGGATACAAAGTGAATAAATTGTAAGAAATAAAACGAAAGGTTGCTCTTTGCTTCAGAGGTACTCACAGGAGATTGTAAGTGTTGGAAGAGGTGATGTCTGAGGCTGACTGGACCCCAGGAGCCACTGATGAACCCCACTTCTGGAACTCCTCCCCTCCCCTTGGTGAGAGCTGCTTTTGTTCTGATAAGTTGTTGTTATTGTTGTTTTTTCCTTTTCCTCTTTGGTTGGTGGTCCTCTGCTCCCTGGCACCCTGTAACTTTCGTGTCCAGGACTCTCAGGCTCTGTACAAACACTCTGGGATGGCTGGCAGATGCTTTAGTGTTCCCACCTCAGATCTAACCGTTACTTGCTGTTTGGAACACTCAAGATCTGCATGCTCACTGGTAGGCAGCGGCAGCTGCCCTTTGGCACCCCGGCCTCAGATCTCTAACCCTCACAGCCTGTCAGTGCTCCACCCACAACCGTGACTCCACTCTCCTGCCTTGAGGAGGTCTTCTTCCCAGGATGTATAATTCTTCATCTGTCTTAATGAATGAACTTGACTCCAAGCCAACCACCACTCACCCAAGACTCCCGTAACAATGGTTTCCTCACCCATGGATTCCAACCAATGCAGGTTGGAATTATCTGAAAAATGCCTGAGGAGAAAGCTCAGAGGTTGGCGTGCTTGCCATGCAAAGGTGAGGTCCAGAGTTCAAATTCCCCAAACTCTAAACTCTAGGTGGCTGTGGTGGTCTGCCTGTAATCTAGCCTCATAGTGCAGAGACAAGGGATCCCAGAGTCAGGCGGCTCGTAAGACTAAGCATATCAGTGAGCTCTGGGCTGGAGAGACGCTGCCTCAATGAATAAGGTTAAAGAGCCATTGGCAATTATTCCTGACATCAACCTTGGGCCTCCGTGTGTAGTCACGTCCACACACATGCACTCAAACACAAGCAAAAACGTGTGTACACGCATAAATGTGGAAAAGGGAGAAAGGGTTAGAACAGAGTGACAAAAGTATTAGCAGACAGGAAGACATCGTTACCACTGTTCCTTAAACAGTAAGTACAGTAAGTAAGAGGCATAGCACTCTGAGCTAGGTATTCTCAGCGCCTTGACATGACGCTCACTACGGCAGGATGAGCATGTCCATACAGTGTGCCCACAACCTCAAGTATGTGCAGATTTTGGTCCTGTGAGGACCCTGGAACCCATCTCCAAGGAGATGGAGTGTTTTCAAGTCCCCCCCCCCAAGTCCCTGCACTTTTCCTTTGCATTGACCACTTTGTCAGCCAGCCGCCTGCTGCCACAGCCCTTCCCATGGCCCCGGCATGGCAAGCCCTTACCAAGCCTCCCTGTAGACAAGCAAGTCCTGCAGGGTGTCTGGATCTCTATCTAAAACACTCCGTGAGTTCTGCATAAAGGCAACACACTCATCCCATACTGTCTCCCTGCACCATGAAAGCAGAAGCTGCTTCTTCACAGCCAATTTGTTGCCTAGCTGGAGCGGTCAGACCACACTAGTCCTGTCTGGCAAGTCAGAACTTATTTGCCCATCAATGCATGCACTGGGAAGAAGACAGACATGATTCTGAGCACATGACACACTTTCACGAATAATTTCTATGGAAAACAGCACTCAGACATAATGCAGGCCCAAGGTGACCTCATCACCAGAATTTGTTCTACTTGTCATTAGACGTATTACACTGCATCACTCAAAATGGGAAAGAAATGAGAGAGTGACACACAGCGGCCTGATGAGGAGAAACGCAGCATGCTACAGGATCCTCAGCAGGAGAGAGATGGGGGCCTGTCACCCCCAGACTGGTCCCTGCAGTCTCTAAAGCTCTATTCTCCTTTTCTTCCAACACTCTCTACACAACACAGCAGGCATGCCATCCATAAATTGTAAAACAAGCTTGTTCTTGAAAACACAAGAGGGGAATGCAGAAGTGTCTGAACAAGATTCAGAATCAGTGAGCCTGTTTCTCAAGTGTCAGGGGGCTAGCCTGGGCTACATCCATGGCCTCCCTGGAGGGCACTGCAGAAATATGGTCCTGGCTAGAAGACCAAGAGTTGACCTGGGGCACCCTGCTGTAGCCCTGGTGAGAAGAGGGAGAATGCAAGCACACTGCCCTGAGGGTGGCAGGGGAAGGAAGGGATGTGGATCACTCTCTCAGCCCAGCGATGGCAACAAAGACTACAGTCCCCGAGGCGGATGGCCTCACTGTGGGCACTCCTGCAACCTGGGAACATGTCACATGATAGACAGGCACCTGGAAGGTTTCACCATTAGGCACAGTGAAGCTACATGTGGGGTCTGGAGGAAATGCAATCGGGATGCAAATGACAACCCAAGGGTTCAGCTGGTCCCTTTTTTTTAGCTAGAAACTGAGCTCCAGAGGGGTAGGCTCCTTTGTTTCTGTCACTGTGGGTTGACAGCAGAACAGAACAGAATTCAGAGGAGGGTTCTTCTACCCTACCTACATCTCCGCTCACAGAGCTCACACTTTGGGGTGCCCTTCTCCCCTCACATTCTCACTGCTGCTTCTGCCCTTCTACTGAGTCTATGCTACCTGGAGGCTCACATCCATTTCCATCACTTGAAATTCCCATTCACCCAGCGCTGGTATTTTGATATTGAGATGGATTGAAACAAGGGAGGGGTTATTGATAAGTGCTATTCATTAAAGGTTTTTATTGTGGGGCACATGTGCAGTGCTCAGGGTGGAGCCTGAGCCTTTGGGATGCCAGGCGAGGCTCTCTCACTGAGCCACACCTTGGTCTGCATTTTGAAGGATCTCTAATACTTCTTCAGGCAGACGAGGAGACATTTCCTAACAGGGCAGGCGCCTATGGAAGCTCCCTCCTCTGGCCTCACTCATCCAGCGGGCACGCCGTTCAGGTGGTCCCGAGTCAGAGGAGACCTGGTGGCTTTGGGGTCATCTGTGGACAGCAGCAGCAGCAGCGTCAGTGGCGCAGATGATGTGGATGCTCCTGAGCCCTGGAATGTCCCATGGAAGTGTGTTCCTCTGCCGGAGGAAATGACCCTCCCTGCCTCAAGCCTCGCCTTATAAGTGAACCTTGAAGGTCACATGCTTGGGAGACAGCCATAGGGGTCCACTTTGATGTGTGGATTAAGTCTGTCTGAAAATAGAGCATTTAAGAAGTAAGAGCTAGAGATTTTCCTTTTCCTAAGGGTCAAAAGTCCCCACGGAGCATTCCAGGTCCTAGCTGGGACACAAGGACCTGTCATCCATAGGGATGATGATGGGCAGTTATTGGCTAGGGTCACAGTGGCCTGTCAGTATATCCTGGGTAAGATTTCTGCCCGGGCACAAGGCATGTGGACAACAGGGTCCTCTAAGCGGCACGCTTTCATGGTGGGAGGTCTCTGTGGTTCCCTGTAACCGAGAAGCCGGATGGATTTGCACCTGTGCCACTCCCAGGCTCTCCTCTGGGCACACGGCAACTCTTACTCCAGAGCTGGGGCCCAGTCAGGAAGGATAGAGGCTCTTTCTAGGAAGGACACATGCCAAGGTGAGTGGAAAGCTGCTTGCTTTCCAACCCAGCCCCATTGGAGGCATGGCCAGGTCCCTGCCTTCCCACCTCCTGTGTCTAGGGCTGCCCAACTCACTGTCTGTGTTGATGCCAGGTCAGTGGGCTGCAGGCGGTGCCTGACCAAAAGACGGTGCTCCTGATAACAGGGACCCAAAACAAAGGGAAGTGAGTGAGGGGACTTAGAGGAGGGCCCACTGTCTCAGGGCCCTCTGGTCCCTAGCTCTCCTGTGCATTATCTCCACACCTATCCCCCCAGGGCAGGGCTCACAGTTTCTGAAGACCAAGGGGGAGGGTGTGGCTCCACTTTCCAGTGCCCAAGAAGCTGCAAAGATGTGTTCTTGTCACACCAGGGCCACACAGCACTAAGCAGGGGAGGGCTGGCAGAGAGGTCATGCCACAACTTGTGATGTTAAGTCCCTGTGCTGCTGTCTCTCAGCCACCAGCCATGGTACCTCTGAGGCCTGTCCCCCAAATCCTGCATCTCCCCAACCTCTTTTCTCTGCAGCCCAGAAAACTTTTGCTAGGCGTTGCTAAAAACAGCCAATTCCAGCTATGAAAGGAAAATTTCATTTCTTAGTAGAGCCTTCCTCCACCTGTGAGGTAATGTGCAGGCTACCCTTCTAGACAGACAGCACCTGGGGCAGACACGGCTGAGGTATCACTTCAGAGAAAAGCCGTCAGTTAACACTGGGTCAGAGAGGCCTCAGATGAGTAACTCATTCAGGCCCCTGGAAAGGGCACTTCATAGAACCCACATATCTTACACTTGACATGGGGGCCGAGGACAGTTTCTAAACATGTGCAGAGAGCGTCCCTAGCCCCGGAGCATGGGTGCCAGAGCTGCTGGACACTAGCTCATGCAGCTATGAGATGGCACAGTCCTGAAGAGCTGATATGAGGGTAGGAAAAAAGATAACAGTGCCCCCTGCCCTCTTCCAGCTTGGGGGTTGGGGACAAAGCAGGAGGAAGCAAGGACATGGCAGAGCTGACAGTGGTTGTCAGGGCTGGCTCTTCTGCCCCCCTGTACAGCACACAGCTAAGGTGCAGTCTTCTCACGAGCTGGCTGGTCTTAGAGGGTCTGTGCAGTGCTCAAACGCTATGGCAGATGGCCAGCACTGTGTCTGGGCTGTCTCAAGGAAGTGGAGAAGAGAAGAAGAGGAAAGGGATGGAAGAGGGTGGATAAGGGAGGAATGGAAGGATGAAGGGAAGGAAATGAGGAGTGAGGGAAAGAAGAAAAGAGGAAAGGAGTGAGAAGGAAGAAGGAAGGGAGGAGGGAGGAAGAGGTTTTCACTTAGAGAAAGGAGGGGATGCTGGTAAGAGACAGCTGGGAACATCCTCCTTCCTCACACACCCCAGGCAAGGTAAACTGGCCAACTCCATGGACATGGTACCTTCCAGTGCTGGGATGTCTGGGAGCTGACCAAGCGGGAGTCGTTTTGGGCGTTGATGCAGTATGCACACCTAAGGGTCCCGGTGCTGACAGGGAACAGCCACCTACGTATCCCCAGATGTTCAGGGAAAGTTGGCTCCTGGACCATGATCAGCATAATCATAACAGCATGCTCATGTTTAAGAAAAAAATAAGATATTTTCAAAACCATGACCAGACTAACCTCCTGGGCTGAAGACATTGCTTCTGCAAAAGGTCACCTACTGGTGTGTGTGTGTGTGTGTGTGTGAGTAGCTGCCTGCAAGTGGCTGATGCTAATTAAACTCACTGGATCACCAGCATAGACTTGGATGGAATCTTCTCTTTTGTCTTGTGCCCCCCTGGGCTGATCAGACATTTCTTTGTCTTCCCAGGGAGTTAACACTACAGAAAGCTTTGTTTTCCTTTAAACCCAAGGACAACGGGTGGTTCCTTCACACAGGAAAGCACTTTCCCCCATCCAGCTGAAACCCCACACTCAGGCCAGGGAAGCCTCTGCTTAGTGCTTCAACCCCCTTGACCAGCAGAGAGCTGTTACATCTATGGAAATTGCAGTTTTGTGTGTTGACCTGCTGAGTCTCTCTGACCTGCAGAATGCCTTAGTGGGTGTCAGAAGTATTCCCTGGCTAGACTGTGGGCCACCAGCGTCTCTGGAAGGTCTCAGGGACCCTCTCATGATATGGCTGACCGTGTGCCACAGTAGGCCTTGCCAGTGGCAGGGGGCCCACATGGGCTGCATGCTGAGCTTCAAGTTCCCCGAAAGGCGGCACAGATGTTCCCGCTTGTTCCTGTCACATGGCAGAACCTACTTCCCTGGCCTGGGTCAGATGGCTTGGCCCAGGATGAGAGATATGTGTAAGGTCCATCCATCCTGGGGACCTTACCTGCAGAAAAGTGGCAGGTGCATTGTATAGATCAACACCTGTCAATAGAACCACCTAGGGCCCATAGGAAAGGGTGGAAGGTAGGATATCTGGCGGGCAGAAAGGATTCTGGGATAGAACCAGGAGTGGAAGATTCATGTGGGAAGATGTAAGGACGACAGATGCATGGTGCCCAAGCAGAGGTAACCAGCCACGCAGCAGAATGTAGATTAGTATAAACGGGTTATTTTTAAGTTATGAGCTAGGCAGAGAAGAGCCTAGCTATATGTCCTAGATATCTGCTAATATACCTTGAGTCTCATGAGTCATTACCCCAGGATCTTGGGGCTGGGAGGAAAAACCCACACCCTACTACACTTGCCTCTATCTTCTGAGGAGCTGATGGCAGGACCCTTCCCCAGTGATGGGAGAGCCCTGGGGACAGAGTCAGGACTCCTGCTGGTTCTATAGAAAGTGCAAAGCCAGGCTTCCCTGAACAGGCACTGAGAGGGAAGCTGACAGAGTTCTTGTATCTACGCTGTGGCGTGTGTGTCTGTGGCGACGACGCTGCTGTAGCTCACCGTCTGTGACACGGCACACACTTGTGATGTAGCTCACATGTCAGGGACACGGCTCACTCCATTACTATGCCTGTGACACACCACAACACACTCCTGCCACATGGCTAATGATCTATCCATACCACGACTTGCGTGCCTGGCATGTGGCTCGTGTGTTTGTGATGTGGTTCATGTATGTGCTCTGCACTTCGCGTGTCTCTGACAGGATGGCTCACACACCCATCTCCCATCTTTCGCTCAGGCTCAGGGCAGGTTGCTTTCCCCTCAGTCACGTCCTGATCCTTGGTCTGTGCAATAGACGCTGAGGCTGGTGAGGTGCAGGCTGTGGAAGGACCCACAGCGTCTGTGGAAATGGAAAGCTTACTGTAGTTCTTGGCTCAGAAGTCTCCAGTGCAGCCCAGCATGTGCCTGTGGAGCAGCACTCCACGACTGTTCTCTTCCATCAGGCAGATTCTGAAACCCCGAGGCTGAGGCTGCACCGAGGGGCTGACCAAGGGGCTGACAGACTCTGGTGGGTCATCCGCGTAACTGCTCCTCTGGCGTTTGGCTTATCAGGTCACACTGACCTGCCAGCGAGGAACCCAGCAGCCCAGAGCAGCTTCCTTCCTGAGTGTGCCTGTCAGCACACACTGCTTCAGGAGAGGTAGTAGTCGCTGCAGCAGATCCTGGGCTGAAACTGCTCGTCCTGACTCACCTAGGTTCTCAGGCTGAGTGATAGCAATGACTTTATTCAGCCAGAGGCACCATGGCAGAGCAAGGGCCCAGCATTCACCCTCCTGTCAGTCTGCTTTGGGCCTGCAGGTCACACAGCACTGGAGGCATGTGGGGAAGGCTGACCTATAGCCCCTTACAGGTCACCAGGCCACGGTAAGGGCTTCCATCATCTGTGAAGGCATCACCGGTTACCATAGCTAAAAGTCTTAGCATATGAAACACCCTTCTCCTTCTTATTTTCTACCCTTGAAAACATTTATATGCATATATAGCTCACCCTGACCCATTCATTGTTATGAGTGGTCCCTCAATGTCTCTACCTGGTCACTGCTGGCTGATAACCACTTGAAAGGCAGACGATCCGGTGAACTGAGTGCTTGGTTGAATTTATACTGATTAACTGTGAGACTACTGGCTCCTATTTGAGCACGTTAGGCCTAGAGCTGCTCAGGTCAATACAGAAGTATCTGAAGTGGGATCATGGCTTGCCCCTAGACTGTGGGAGTGTCATGGTGTACTGGCAGTCAGCTTACATCCAGCTGCACCCGAAGCCATTCATGGAAAAGATGCTGCAGGGAACTGTCAGGAACCTCTTCCACTGTCGGATGGAAGTAAAGTCCCAGGTGCTGGGACCTCCCTGCTCAGGCTCTGTGAAGGCCAGGCAGGCTGAGAAGCAGGAAGCACACACTGAGAGGTCACACACCCCCTCTCCACAGCGACAAGATCTCAGTGCTCACCCCCCCCCCCACCAATCCTCAGGAAGAGCCGATGTCACCAGCAGGCTGAGTGGCCTTGTACTTCAGTAATTAAATGCTTTCTGTTCTACCCCACCTCTCAGGGACTCAGGAACTCCAGGGCCCAAACTACGCAGGCACTCTGGGTCTCCAGCACTGCTGTACTGATGAGGGCTGTCTTGCTGTCTGTCACACTGTTCAAAAGGCTGCCTGAGCAGGTGCCCTGACCAACTGCAGCCTCAGCAGGCTGAAGACCCAGACGGAGGTGAGGGAGCTCAGCTGTTCTGGTCTGCACTGACGCCCTTCATCCTTATCTCCACATCCACTCTGCCCCAGTGGAGAACCTGCTGCAGGTAGTCCCCACACATCCTTCACACTGGTAGGGGCCTCACTTGGCTGCAAACACTAGTCCTCCTGGCAGTGCCCACAGCGCAGCCTCCTCTCTGTAGCCGCTTCTCTGGCAGCCCACATAAGCTCATCAGGGGCCCAAAGCACCCAGGGCAGCACTTGTTTAGAAAGGGCAGGGTCTGAGTGCAGCACCTGCCACATCTTTGCCTGGGAAGCAAGTGAGCTCACAGCCCTGTCAGCACAGTGCCTGAAGATGGGTGAGGAGGAGACAGACCACAGTTGGTAAGGAAGCACAGATGCCCAAGTCCATAGCTGGCAGGAGCTGGGAGGTGAGCACAGGTAGGATCCAGAGGGTCACACGACAGCCAGGAACCAACCCCTCAGCCTTTCCTGGCGTAAGAAAGCTGGAACGTCTGACAGGAAAGCCAATGGACCAGGCTCAGTCTGAATCCCGACCGAGCCTGACCAGACAGTTTGGTTTCCTTATGGTACAGAAAAGGGGCTATAGGAAATCCAAATTCCTACCTGGAGTCTGTGGGAGTGACCAGGCTATCCACAAGTTCTTCTGTCGGGCTCCTGAGGCCATGGGTGCTAGATGACCCTGGGCCATCTTGCGAGCAAACAGAAACGTTCACCTCCCTGTATGGTGAACTCTTGGGGGCACTTAACCTATACAAGGTATAAGTGTAAGCTTAGGTGTCGACTTAACACGCAAGTCTGAAGATTGAGTTTAGTGCACGTGATTGTGAAATTAAGTCCAGTCTGATTGAATTCTGAGACTGTAAGCAGTTTTGGCCAGACTGTGTCCTTCCTCCCCACCAGAGAGGGTTGTGCTCAAAGTAGACAATCCAGCTTCTCATGGTAGTGTAGTGTTCAAGTCAGTCTCACTGACGTGGCTCACAGGTGACCTGGGCTCCATGGGGGACAGTAAGCTACAGCCACTATAAGCAAGAGGCACAGATGGCACACAGCCAGGCTGAGGACCCAACAGTGGCCACACCCTCATCACGGCAAAGGCCCATCCTCCCCAGGGGCTCGGACTTCCCAGAGTCTCCTGCTGACCCCCACGGGTTGTCATGCTCCATGCTAGGATGGACACAAGCGGTGTCGTCAGCCCTCCTGCCCTGCTCAGGCCAGTAGCCATCCCTAGTCACCTGCCCACCCCCACCGCCTCAAGACAACAGCCCAAACGCACCTCTGCACACCTAGTGACACTGCTCAATGGTGGCTGAGCGTGCCCTGCCGAGACTCTCCTGAACCCAGACTACATTTCTACACACGATCTTAGACCCTGTGTTCCCATCTCCATCCCATTCTTTTCCATGAACACAGTCTGGTGTTTCCTCGCATGTGGGCTTTGGACACACAAGTGTTCGAGGAAGCTGGGGCTGGTTGGGTCATCAGCGAGTCACACCCACTCAGCCCATAGTCACACCTAGAGAGAGCTCCCATGCTCGGTGGGTGGAGAAACTGCTCACAGATGTGACCACATGTCCTCAGGACCCCACTGCACCCACACCATCCACCTGAGCTGAGGACGGAAGTGGCTGAAGATTGACACACTGATTTCAGTTGCTTCCTCGACAAACTATAGCCTTTTTCTTTTTAATTAACCACTTTCATCACTAATAAAACTGCTTTCTTTTGCCAAAGGATAAACTCTCTGGCTGCAGCCAGGGAATAACCAGGGAATGAAAACAAAGGCTAACATTATTACTTCAAAAATAGTAACAAAGGTGGAGGGGGGCTGGGTTCAAAGCTGGCTTTAGAGGAGAGTCTCAAAGTAAACTGCAGGGGCCAACTAAGAGAGTGTGCGCCAGACCCCGAGACACGTGCTGCATGGACACGGATGCCTTTTCATTGTGACCCTTCTCTGCTCTGTAACTAGAAGTAATGTGATGCTAAGGGACTGGTCTCCGTTGGACAGACTGATTGTGAGGTTCAGGCCAGAGGTGACTCGTGACACAATCATGTGCTTCAGAGTGGGTCCACTTCAAGCCTGGTCACAGCCACCTCAGGAACTGGCCTTTGGGATATGTGTCTGTACAGGAAAAATCTGAATCCCAGGCATCTCATATAAGTGCAAGGATGGAACCAGGCTGTTCCTCTTGCCACCTTCAGGGCCACCACAGAGAAGCACCAGCCCACAGCCAGTGCTGGCCACTTCTACTAGGGAGAAGCTATGCTTTACTATCAAATGCCTCTTCTGTGAGAAATGAAGGGGAGAACTGGCGGGTGAGAAATGATGGTTCCAGTCATGGGGCAGTACGGTGCCAGCTCAGGTCTGCAGCTGGAGTTTACCACTTTGTGGGTTCTTCTCTCTTCCACCCTTCTCCACCCCCTTTTCTTCTTCCCTTTCAACCCCCCCCCAACACTGCATATAAGAGAAAAACAATAGACAGGAGGGATAAAAGATCCCTGAATAAAGTCAGGAATCAGAAAGTGGGCAATGTTATTCTTAAACTACTTCTTCCTGATTAGGGGCCTCAAGTTCCTTGGAGCAAGTTTGAGCTTCACCATCAGGATATCTAATTTCTTCTTTATGCATGAGTACTCAACAAACTGTGACCAACAGCAACCAGCAATTTACCCCACCTCTAGCACTTACATACCCTCTGAAAAGTTCCCAGAATTCCAAATGTCACACAGTAGCAGAAACTACCTGCAGCTGGCAAAACCACACCTCTGCCAGAGCACGAGGCAAATCATAGTCAGCTGCTGCGAAGCAGCCCCCAACTGCCATAGCTGAGATTAAAATAAAAAAGTTCTTATAACATTTCTTTGTGTTTGTTTGTTCATTTTTAAGAAACCAAAATTCAAAAATTCTTACTACATAGGTCAGGGCTAAGGGAAACATTCCACCATTGCACAGGGCAGTGAGCTTGACACACGAATAGCACAGTCATTACTTTATTAACTCAACCATTTTGGAAGAAGCTGAGCTGAGGACAGGACAGGACAGGAAAAAGCAGATGTTTTCATGGGTGGGCCTAGGAGCTTCACCTGACAAGGAACTCCCTGTAAAAAGCTCATTATCTATCTGCCGATCAATCTCAAATTTATGTCTATCAATCTATACTTACCTATCTCTGTCATTTCTATCTATCATATCTATATCTATATATACCTATATTTATCTATCATGTATCTACTATCTATATCTATTTATCTGTATATCTCTAATATGTGTCTATCTATACTTATCTAGCTCTGTCATTCATATCTATCATATCTATCTATCTATATTTATCATCTATCTATCCTCTATCAGCCATCTATTTATCATGTCTATCTATCTACCTATCTTCTATCATCTGCCTGTTTTTACTTTGGGATTAATGGAGATCAAACCCATGTTGGCACATGAGGAAAGCATGCTGCTATAGAACCATATGACAGCTCATATGGTTCATATGACAGCTCAAGCCTGTGATGTGGGGACAGAACAGAAACCAAGCTTTTCAATCACCTTCACACCCGACACCAGGGGCCTTGCATGGCACATGCAGGCGTAACACTGAAGTAACTATGCTAGAAAAACGGCAGCTAAAATGGCAGTTGCAGTGCTTGCATCTTGGACACTGAGGAAGCAACATTGCTACCCGCCCTCATTCTCCCAAGGATGAAGGTGCCTATTAGGACACGGAGTTCTGTATGGGAGATGGTTTCCTGGGAAATGCCTCTGAGAAAAGCCTACAGCTACCCAAAAGTGCCTCTGAGGATACATGCATGTAACTTGGATGAGAGAAATGATGTACCAGACCACAGATACTCAAATACCTGAACACTCTTTGATGTGCCCAGACTGGTGAAGGGCAGGCATCTGTACCTCACAAAGGGGTGCTGGCATGGTTCCTGTGTGGCCTAGGCACAGAAGACAGCAAGTGTTCATGGTAGACAGATGGGATGAAGAAGCAGGAGTGGCAGAAGCAGGACAGAGCTGTGCTGTTGGTGGAACTGTTCCCCAAATCACTGGACTCAAGTTCTTATATACCTTTAGGGTGTTGTACTTGGAGGTAAAGGCCTTGGAGGTGGCAACTGAGGCACAGTTTGGTTCTTGAGACATCCCTGATCTAACAGGACAGATGGCATCATAGGCTCTAGAAATAGTAGGGAGGAGGAGGACAGCTGATGGGAATGCGAGGATACAGGAAAAGACCATCCACATGCCAGGAGGAGAGGCCTCAGGAAGACCCACATGGCCTTTCTCTAGGACTCGCGCCTTCACTGCATGAGGGTGAGTTCTGCCACTTACCTCACCCACTGATGCCAATGTCACGGATGTCGGTGCTGATCAGGGCATCGTAGGAAGAGTCTAAGGGGCGCTGCTGCCTGGGCTTCATGGAACCTCACTTCTGCGACGCAGCAGCCTTTCATCGGGCCACAGGCCCTCCCCTGCTTGGCCAGAACGTGGATACAACAAGGAAACACTTTCTGGCCCTCTCTCCTTTCCTCTACTATTGTATTTACACTGTTTATAGCTTATGGATGTGGCTTGTGTGTGTTTGTGTGTAAGTGGGTACGTGCTTGGGTAAGTTAGTGCATTTAGACCCAGAACTTGACATCATGTGGTATCTAGCATTCTCCACATTAAAAAAATAATTTCTTTTGAAATAGTGTAATCCTGGGCTTAGGCCAGTACTAATGAAAGCATCCTGCCACACACAGGTGCTGCTGGCAGCAGGCTTAGAGTGTTGGACGGTATAGTCACGCCGTAATGTGTTCACACAGGAGGAAATTCACGTGCGAACAGGATAAGGAAGAGCCAAGGCTCACACTGGTCTGAAACTCACCGACTTGGAACTCTCCCCGTAGAAAGCTCTTGGTCTTAGTCTGTATTCACACTTGTCTATATTTTTGTAGTGCTGGAGCTTGCAGTCAAGTCTCTGACATTCTAGGTAAAGGCCCTGCCGTGGAGCCATATCTCAACCAACCCTGAATAGTCATGAGGAGATCGGTTGGGAATCGCCTGTGCCTAGCGGCAGCGCATGCAGCTCACCCTGCAGGTTAATGTCAACTGTTGGGGACACCGCTGAGGTGATGGTACAGGAGAACGCTGAGCCTGCGTTCTCCAGTCTGAGAAGCTGAGGACCACGGGAGGATGGCCACCCCGCTGCTCAGAGCTCTTGCCGAAAGGCACTACAGTTCCTGTCGGCAAAGCTCAGATTCTTGCCTTCAGTTGGAAGAAGCAATGTGAGCACAGTGACTAGTCTGACAGTCGCAGGAAATGCATTTGCCAAATCTACTGGCTGGTAACACCCATTTTTTTTAATTAAATTTTTATTTTTTATATTAATTACAGTTTGTTCATTTTGTGTCCCATCTGTAGCCCCCTTCCTCTCTCCCTCCCAGTCCTACCCTCTCTTCCTCATCTTTCCCATGCCCCTCTCCAAGTCCACTGATAGGGGAGGTCCTACTTCTCTTCTACCCTAGCTTATCAGGCGTCATCAGGACTGGCTGCATTGTCCTCCTCTGTGGCCTGGCAAGACTGCTTCCACCTCAGGGAGAGGTTTTCAAAGAGTAAGCCACTGAGTTCACATCAGAGACAGTCTGTGTTCCCCTTACTAGGGTATCCACTTGGAATACTGAGCTGCCATGGGCTACATCTGAGCAGGGATTCTAGGTTATACCCATGAATGATCCTTGATTAAAGTATCAGTTGGAGAAAAGACACCTGTGCCCAGATTCTTTGTTTCTGTTGCTCTCCTGTGGAGCTCCTGTCCTCTCAAGGTCTTACTATTTCCCCCTTCTTCATAAGATACCCTGCACACTGCCAAAAATTTGGTTATGGGTCTCAGCCTATGCGTTGATACACTGCTGGGTAGAATCTTTCAGAGGCCCTCTGTGGTAGGCTTCTGCCTGGTTTCCTGTTTTCTTCCTCTTCTAATATCCATCCCATTTGTCTTTCTGAGTGAGGATTGATCATCTTCCCCAGGGTACTCCTTCTTGTTTAGCTTCTTTAGGTGTACAGATTTTAGTATGTTTATGCTATGTTATATGCCTAATATCCACATATAAGTGCATATACACCATGTCTGTCTTTCTGCTTCTGGGATGATCTTCACTTGGGATGATCTTTTCTATTTCCCACCATTTGCCTGCAAATTTCATGATTTCTTTGTTTGTAATTGCTGAGTAGTATTTCATTGTATAAATTTATCACAATTTTTGTATCCATTCCTCAATTGAGGAGCATATGGGTTGTTTTCAGATTCTGGCTATCACGAATAAAGCTGATATGAACTTGGTTTAGCAAATGTCCTTGTTGTGTACTTGAGAATATTTTGAATATATGCCTAGGAATGGTGTAGCTGGATCTTGAGGAAGTGCTATTCCTAATTGTCTGAGAAAGCGCCAGACTGATTTACAAAGTGGTTGTACAAGTTTACATTCCCACCAGCAATGGAAGAGGGTTCCCGTTTCTCCACATCCTCTCCAGCATGTACTGTCACTTGAATTTTTGATATTACCCATTCTGTTGGGTATAAGGTGAAATCTCAGGGTTATTTTGATTTGCATTTCCCTGATGACTAAGGAGGTTGAATATTTCTTTAAGTTTCTCTGCCATTCGATATTCCTCTACAGAGAATTCTCTGTGTAGCTCTGTACCCCATTTTTTAATTGGATTACTTGATTTATTGCTTTTTAACTACTAGAGTTCTTTATATATTCTGGATATTAAACCTCCTTCAGATATAGGGTTGGTAAAGATCCTTTTGCAGTCTGTAGGTAGTCTGATGACAGTGTTCTTTGCTTTATAGAAGCTTTTCAGTTTCATGAGGTCCAATTTATTGATTGTTGCTCTTAGAGCCTGTGATGTTGGTGTTCTCTTCTGGAAGTTGTCTCCTGTGCCAATGACTTCTAGTCTCTTCCCCACTTTTTCTTCCAACAGGTTTAGTGTGTCTGGTTTAATGTTGAGGTCTTTGATACACTTGAACTTTAGTTTTGTGCAGGGTGATAAATATGGATCCATTTGCATTTTTCTACATGTAGCTATCCAGTTAGACCAGCACCATTTGTTGAAGATGGTGTTCATCCTACCAATCCATGAGCATGGGAGATCTTTCCATCTTCTGATATCTTCTTCAGTTTCTTTCTTCAGAGGGTTGAATTTTTAAAAATATTTTTTATTTTAATTTAATTTAATTTTATTTTATTTTAATTTTAATTTTATTAATTATACTTTATTCACTTTGTATCCCCCTGTAGCTCCCTCCTTCCTTCCCTTCCATACCCTCCCTCCCTCCCTCTTTCCCTTCCTCCCTCTTCTTCACATATGCTCCTCTGCAAATCCACGAGATCTTCCTTTCCTTTTCCTTCCTTCTGATCCTAGTCTATTAGGTCTCATCAGGAGTGACTGCATTGTCTTCCTCTGTGGCCTGGTAAGACTGCTCCCCGTCTCATGGGGACGTGATTAAAGAGCAAGCCAATCAGTTCATGTCAGAGACAGTCCCTGTTCCCATTATTATGAAAACCACTTGGACACTGAACTGCTATAGGCTACCTCTGTGCAGGGGTTCTAGGTTATCTCCATGAATGGTCCTTGGTTGGAGTATCAGTCTCAGAAAAGACCCCTGTGCCCAGATTTTTTGGTTCTGTTGCTCTCCTTGTGGAACTCCTGTCCTTTCCAGGTCTTACTATTTCCCACTTCTTTTATAAGATTCCCTGCACTCTGCCCAAAAGTTGGCCATAAGTCTCAGCATCTGCTTTGATACCCTGCAGGGTAGAGCCTTACAGAAGCCCTCTATGGCAGGCTCCTGACTTGTTCCCTGTTTTTTCCTTCTTCTGATGTCCATTCTCTTTGCCGTTCTGAATGGGGATTAAGCATTTTAGCCAGAGTCCTCCTTCTTGATTAGTTTCTTTAGGCGTACAGATTTTAGTAGGTTTATCCTATATTATATGTCTAATATCCACTTATGAGTGAGCATATACCCTGTGTATCTTTCTGCTTTCTGGGATACCTCACTCAGGATGATCTTTTCCAGTTCCCACCATTTACCTGCAAATTTCATGATTTCCTTGTTTTTTATTGCTGAGTAATATTCCATTGTATAAATGTACCACAATTTCTGTATCCATTCTTCAACTGAGGGACATCTGGGTTGTTTCCAGCTTCTGGCTATTACAAATAAAGCTGCTACAAACATGGTTGAACAAATGTCCTTATTGTGTACTTGAACATCTTTTGGATATATGCCTAGGAGTGGTATAGCTGGATCTTGAGGCAGCGTTATTCTTACTTGTCTGAGAAATTTCCAGAGTGGTTGTACAAGTTTACATTCCCACAAGCAGTGGAGGAGGATTCCACTTTCTCCACAACCTCTCCAGCAGAGTAAAAATGGCCATCTTACCAAAAGTAATCTACAGATTCAATGCAATTCCCATCAAAATACCAACATAATTCTTTACAGATCTTGAAAGAAAAATTAACTTCATATGGAATAATAAGAAACCCAGAATTGCCAAAACAATACTCTATAATAAAAGATATTCTGGCAGTATCTCTATCCCTGATCTCAAACTGTACTATAGAGCAACAATACCAAATATTGCATTATTCTGGCAAAAAAACAACTGGTGGATCAATGGAATCTAATAGAAGACTCTGAAATAAACCCACACACTTATGGACACCTGATCTTTGACAAAGATGCCAAAACCATACAGCAGAAAAAAAAATAGTATCTTCAACAAATGGTGCTGGTCTAACTGGATAGCTACGTGAAGAAAAATGCAAATGGATCCATATTTATCACCCTGCACAAAACTAAAGTCCAAGTGTATCAAAAACCTCAAAATAAAACCAGACACACTAAACCTGTTGGAAGAAAAAGTGGGGAAGAGACTAGAAGTCATTGGCACAGGAGACAACTTCCAGAAGAGAACACCAACATCACAGGCTCTAAGAGCAACAATCAATAAATGGGACCTCATGAAACTGAAAAGCCTTCTGTAAAGCAAAGGACACTGTCATCAAAACAAAATGACTACCTACAGATTGGGAAAAGATCTTCACCAACCTTATATCTGACAGAGGGCTAATATCCAGTATATATAAAGAACTCAAGAAGCTAAACAGCAACAAATCAGGAAATCCAATTTAAAAATGGGGTACAGAGCTACACAGAGAATTCTCTGTAGAGGAATATCGAATGGCTGAGAAACACATAAAGAAATGCTCAACCTCCTTAGTCATCAGGGAAATGTAAATCAAAATGACCCTGAGATTTCACCCATCAGAATGGCTAAGATCAAATTTCTTCTTGAAGGCACTTCGAGCTATGAACTTTCCTCTTAGCACTGCTCTCATTGTGCCCCATAAGTTTGGGTATGTTGTGTCTTCATTTTCATTGAATTCTAGGAATACTTTAATTTCTTTATTTCTTCCCTAACCCAGCTGTCATTTAGTAGCCAGTTGTTCAGTTTCCATGTGTGTGTGTAGGCTTTTTGCTATTTCCGTTGTTGAGGTCCAGCTTTAGTCCATGGTGATCAGATAGGTTACAAGGGATTATTTCAATCTTCTTGTATCTGTTGAGGCTTGCTTTGTGACCAACTACATGGTCTATTTTGGAGAGGGTTCCATGAGGTGCTAAGAAGGTAAATTCTTTCGTGTTTGGGTGAAAGGTTCTATAGATATCTTTTAGGTCCGTTTGATTCATGATCTCTCTTAGAGTAATTGTTTCTTTGCTTAATTTCTATTTTGTTGACCTGTCCTTTGTTGAGAGTGGGGTGTTGAAGTCTCCCACTATTAATGTGTGGGAACCTATGTGTAGTTTAAGTTTTATTAATGTTTCTTTTTTTAATTCTTTATTAATTACACTTTATTCACTTTGCATCCCCCCTGTGGTTCCCTCCCTCCTCCCATCCCAATCTCTCCCTTCCTCCAGCCTCTGCATGCATGCCCCTCCTCAAGTCCACTATAGGGGAGGTCTTCTTTTCCTTCCTTCGGATCCTAGTCAATTAGGTCTCATCAGGAGTGGCTGCATTGTCTTCTTCATTCTACCATTGGCCTGGTAATGCTGCTTCCCCCTCAGGGGGAGGTAATAAAAGAGCAGGCCAATCAGCAGGCCAAACTCATGAGTAAGGAAAATACCCATCTATGAGCTGAAGGGAAACACACTGAGGTCCTGCCACCTGGACATGTGGATTTCTGATCCTGCGTCAGGAGAGCTGCCTGTCACATACACCTTAACGGCTTCCACACACTCGTGGTTTCTCACACTCTCCTCTTAACCATGACAGATCATTCTATACTCCCCTATGCTCCTCCTGTTCTGCCTTCCTGCTCTGCCTTACTGCCATTCAAATTCAGGCTGAGCTGAGCACTGGCAGGCATTTTCTTGATTTTTTGGAGTGGAACATCTGGATGTGCAGCGCCTGCCTGGGGTGAGGTAGTGAGCTACAATTTCGGCAGAGGTGGGCATGCATAGGACACACTTTGGCACCGTGTGACTCCATTTGGTGTGGGCTTTGTACACATTCCTCTTAGTGATGCACGTGGCAATTGGAGATGCCTCCCCTTTTTGCATATGCGTGTGTCTACTCCTATCAAAATATATACCTATCCACCTGCACGGAGCTTCATAAACATGGCACCCCAAACAATGGGTAAGTTCCTTTTCTCCTTAATGACAAACTTATCTGTGTACTATTCAGTTGTACTCCATTTATATCTGGGTATGAAGATGACAAACAATCTGGCCTGATCTGGTGCAAATGCTAAAGGCATAATGTGCCCTCAAAGCGCATGTTTGGAGAACCCAGCTCTATTTGACATCTTATACCTATGCTTAATCAGGAGCGCGTATGATTAAGTACAGAATTAGTTATATATCAATCTGTTAATCAAATAAACTAGCCCCTTAGCAACCAAACTCCTCCTCTTGGACTCCATTAAAGGAAGCCCTGAACAGTAATGGAGGACTTTAAATACGTTTCTACTCATGTAGCCTGCTCTCCTCCTTTATTTTTTTTTAAAAGACATTATTTTCGTGTGTGTGTGTGTGTGTGTGTGTGTGTGTGTGTGCACATGTGCCTGTATTAGTTTATGTGCACTATGTGAGTGCTCACGGGAGCCAGATGGGAGAGCACTGGATCCCCTGGAACTCGAGTCAGAAGCAGTTAGCAGCCACCTAATGTGAGTGGTCAGAGCCAAACCCAGGTCTTCGGCAGGAGCTAGACGTGCTCTGAGCCATTGGCTCATATCTGCAGCCCCTGCTAACAGTGTTTCTGGCTTTAGCTATTGCTATGCTTTAAATGAAGTTGCAATCTGTGTGATCTTTTATTTCAATTCCTCGAATAAGATGCAAAGAGCATGAACACACCGAGTCAGACTTTGGCCACTGGTAACCCTGAGGCCCACTCCTGCTGTTTGCTGGGTTCTGCTGCAGGGAACAGCAGAACAGCCCTAAGTGACAGTGAAAGCATCGGAGCAGGCTGGGTTGGCATCCCAGATATGGTCTCTTCATGGATGTGATGGAGCTGTTAGAGTAACCTTAGGCAATTGAAGTTTAGGGCCCCTCCCATTTCCTGGTAACACTAGATATATAAGCAGCAGCTTTGAAGTTCCTTAGCATTTAAATACCATATGAAAAAGGGTGGAATATCTGGGCTTTACACTATGGGTACTGCCTTTTGGTCAAAAGCATAAAATCTGAGTTCGCTTTCTAGCCCTGGGTAGGGACAGAACATCTAAGTTGCTAACACCTAAGAGTCACGCCAACTGGGCCAAGGAACGGCTCCTCTGGAAGGCTGATTCCCCCAACTGAGGAGATAGGAAGAATAATTACCCCCTTAAAGAGAAAGTACTTTCCTTTGCCTAAACCCCTCGTGGGGCAGACATGTCATCAGGCAGCCCTATGGAGCTTTTGCCATGTACTTAGCCTTCAAAAGCAACTTTTTCTTTATTCCTTTTTTGAACACTAGCCAAAAGAAAGGTGTACTTTCCCTGGAACTCTGGGATTGTTCACTGTCCTAAGTCCCTTAGACCCACCCACTATGTCACCTCTGCCATGCAGCTACCTGTCTACCATGTCTGCTTGCTGAACATGCTGGCCCAACTCAAAAGTCACAGCTTTCTCTCTTCCTTCCTCCACTTTCTTTTTCTAGCAGATCCCAAAATTTATAGCTTGCTTGGCCCATCTATCTCTAAGATTCTAATTTCTTCCTGAACTTTCTTTTGATGCTCTTTTCAAATTTATTTTTTAAGATGCAGTGTTTGAGGACTTTCTGCGCGTACTGTTATTCCCATCATTGCCGTCCTCCTGCGTCCTCTCCCACTTCCCCTCAAACCCATTACTGCTTCTTGATGAGTATGGGTGTGTATAATCCACTGAGCCCATCTAGTGCTGTTCGTATGCATGTGCATATATATGTTCAAGGTGTTTATAAACTATTGGGTCAATGAGACTAAGAACCATAGGGTACTCCAGCTTCCTTTGTCACAGCACCAGCCAACGGTTTGCATTCTGGGAACTGGAATTTGGAAGTGGATTAAGGACAAGTGCTCATTGCTCCTGCCAGTGCTCATTGACTGCAGCCAGATGGGGAAGCTTCACTGAAGGATTCTGGGAAATAGTTTCCTTTTTGGGAGAGGTGGCCATGTGGCCAAACTGAACTATTCTTTTGCGTTGTGTGATCCTTCTGAAAGGCTGATTACCTGATTAGAATGTCAACAATTACAGAGAGGTTGGGATGTTGCTGGTCTGGAGCCCAGTTATACTTTATTTTGTGCTATCTTTAGCTCCCTTCATAGCCATTGATTGGCCTCTTCTGCATGTGTGGTAGTTTGTATGAGATGCCCTCCGCATGGACCTAATCCTTCTGCTGAAGTCAGCTGCAAATAAGCCCTTCCTTCTGAAGTTGCCTTGGTCATGTTGTATTATCACAGAAATAGAAATGTATAACATAGTATGTGTGTTATGACATATGTCTTCTGAAATGTCCAAGGACCCTAGCTTCTACCAAACAGAGGCTAAGAATGGCATCATATATGCCAAGCCATAGCATCCGATGCCTATAGCTGAGACATCTTACTTCTCTGTACCCTTCTGCAGTGCTTGTTTTTAAACTCTAGTTGTGGTGTTTATTCCTAAACCTCCATTCCAACCTCCGAACCCTAACATGGGAGAGAAAAGATTAGTGTGGAGAGGGGCCCAGACTCCTTTACTTCTCTGGGCTGTTTAGGGTCAATGGTTCTTTTAGGGCTCAATACCAACCTCCATCAACCACAGGCACAGCCAGCAGGCTCCTCCACACTGCTGCACCCTGAAGCATTTCTCTCTTGTCTGTCTGCTCCAAACCACTACACCGTTTCTGGTCTCTCTGAACTGCTACCCACCATGTGCCGAGGATGCACCTTTTTTTCTCGGCTCCCAGAGTCCTAGACCACGCCCCTCTCTGTGCTGCACAGGGAAGGCTGTTACCAGCTGACAAAAGCCACTCCCCAAATGAGACAATTAACAGCTGTGGACAAACTAGAGCCCAAATAAAATCCCATGCTTGGGATTAAACAAAAACATATTTACATAACAAAGAAACCAAAACTTCCATTACACCCCTCTTACCTGGTGCTTCCACCAAAATATTTGAAAAATATCTTGATCTATGAATTTCTTTGTTGCTGTAAAAACTTGGTGATTCAATCATCATGTTAGAATGTGGAGTTTGTGGTAATTAGAATGTGTTACTGGGATGTGGTCACTTGCATTCACTCTAGAATAAACTATCTCACGTCCTTTGAGGGGAGAGCTATGTTTTAGTATTGCTCACCCCAACCCTTAATCTGCTAGTTACAAATCTTTACAGGGAACTAATTTCAATACTAGCAGAGAATTTGAGGATTTCTTTCTTTTTCCTGTAATTAAGCTATTGGTAGGAGCTGAAAAATAATACATGTCTCTTGTAGTCCATCAATCTATATGGTCACACTCAAGGGGTATGTCCCTTAATCCTTGTCAGATTCTGCTAATTAGGACCAAGAAAACAGAGCACAGGGCTTAGGGGTTGGTGGGGGAGGGGGCTTCAGCTGAGCAGCACCCATCACGTCACTAGTGGTTCAGTCACCCTCACCTCTGGCACAGACGGCTGTGGAGATGGAGGAGACTATCACGTGATCTTAAGAGTTTGCATCCTAGGCTCAGCCTCTACACAGAGACAGGCTGACCTTCCTCTGCTCGGAGTGAGAGCAACGCCATGTTGCTTTCTGCTCCATGTTTTTCTGGCATTCTCTGGAGCAACACCCGGATATACGTGTTTGAACATCCCACAGGGGGAACTGGTGGACAGGCTGGAGTGATCTGGGAATGAGGAGAGTGGGCTCCCCATGCCAGTGGGACACTGGGGACATGAAGGTTCTGGCAGGACCTCACTGTGATACTGCTTGACAAGGCGCTAAGGGCACACAGAACTGACTGACTTCCTTTATGAAGGCCATTAGAGAGTCCGAACACACACACACACACACACACACACACACACACACACACACACACCCCAGATCAGCAGATGAAATGGTTTCCATGGCAACAATTGGCCAAGCACATTGGTGCAATCAGCATTAATTTAAAATATTTTTCTGAGTCTCCTTGGAGTCAGTTTGTGAACACAAGTGCTTGCCAGCTCTCTAATCCGTGGCACCTTTGAAATCCTATCCAGAGTGTGTTGAGACTGAGCCAATTAACTGAGAGGAACTGGGTGGGCCCGGTGGAGCTGGCAAGACTGTGTTTACCAATTAGGTTTTTTTTATGATGTAAACGCTGCACCCCATGCAGCAGGAATAAAAGAAGCTGCATGCAATATGAAACTGTTAATTGCATTTTCAGAGACACAGCTACAAGGTGAAACTAATCACACAAGCGATAACTGGCCCCGCCACCTACGGGGCTCTGCCTGGCACTTCCACTAATCTGTATTAAAACAGCCCCCGTGGCCTTTGCAGCAAAGAAAAACATAGCATTCGGTGTAACCTTCCAGTTTTAAAGAGAAAAATGTGTATGCATGGGAGCAATATAAAGGATAATTCTCATTTAAATTGGATTAATACTGTTAACAAACACCCCAGCAAAGGGCAGGGTAGAGCCTCAGGAAGGACTTTTCTATAAAATTATAGGGAAGTGCATTTGTGAGTGAATGCCAGTACATTCTGATAAGTGTGGCTCAATGTGAAAAAGCTTGTTAAAGAAGAAAGAGCCACGATAATTAGTGAAGGTTGGCGCTCCCACCCGGGACGCTCAAAACGGCCTTTCTTTCCAGAACCTTTGCAGAGACATGGGAGATATCTTGGGCCCCTTTGCTTTGAGAGCCAGGCAGCAGGCCTACCACAGGTGGAGGCCAGAGCCACGAGGAGGGCTCTTTGCACCGCTCCATCCTCTGTTCCTCTTAGGTGGATTGTCAGATAAAAGCACACTTAGAGGTCAATGAGGATGGACGATTGCCTCATAATCAGGAGCCTGGAAAACCAGGAAGTGCAGCTTCAGGACCTGGGCTGCCTCTGGACTTGCATCTCTGTCCCTGAGTGGAGACATCTCACTCTTAACTGGCTGGAAGGTCGTTATCGGTAATTACTTAAAGCCTTTATCTCAGGATTCTATTGCTGCAATAAACGCCATGACCAAGAGCAGCTTGGGGAGGACAGGGTTTATTTCCTCTTAAAATGCTCAGGTTATGCTCCTTTGCTGAGGAAAAACTGTGTAGGACCTCAAGGCGAAAACCTGGAGTCAGAAACTGAGGCGGGACAGCTAAAGAATGCTTTGGACAGACTTGCTACCCTTGGCTTTTCAGATGGCTTTCTTAGAACCCTGGGCCACCTGCCTGGGGTGGCACCACCCTGTGGCCTGGGTGGGGCCTGTGGCCTAGCCCACCTGCGCCAATTACTAATCAAGAAAATGCTCTGCTACCTTGCCCACAGGTGATTCAGTGGAAGCGTTTTCTCAATCGAGGTTCCTTTAGCTTCTGTCAAACTGACAAAACAACAAGAAAAAAAAAAAAAAAAAAACAAAAAAAACACCAGAACAACCTTCGATTATTTTTTAGCTAGTAGTTACCATCCTACCGTCTCCCCCCTAAAGAGTTAATATAATTTGTTCTATAGCCACCTGGAAGATAAAATATCTAGAGCAGACAGGAAAAGCTGTCTGCTCTAGAAATGGTATAGAGGTGGGACCCTCCCCAAAGGGCGGGCTCTAAGAAATAGACAAGTCACAGGACAGTCACACTCAGGACTCAGGCCTCAGGACTCTTGGAGCAGGAAAATTAGGAAGGGCTTGGGGTGGCCACAAAGGCACTGACAGGCTCGGCACCCCACCCAGGCCTGGAGCAGCTTGCATGTAGTGGAGCAGCAGCAAGGAGCTGCCCTTAGTCTGCCCCACACTCCGAGGCAGAGGGACACTGTGGGCTCAGCCAACAGCTCTGGTCACCTTCAAGGGTGTCCTTCTCTGCCCTCTGTCCTTCTCCATGGGGCAGTGTGTCCCGACAGGTTCAGAGATTAACTGGACCTCAGTCTCTGCTCCAGGCCGGGCGTCAGCCTCTCCAAGTCCATCCTCATGATGTGGGGTGGCACACACTCCCAGTGCCCATAGGCATGTGTTGGTGAGAGCCATCGTGGCACAGCTGTTTCTTGAGGCTGAGCGAGGTGTGGATTTGAAGATTCCCACAGCTTTCTAGGCCAAGGTGGGAAGCAGCTTCCAGCAGGTGAAGGGTAGTTAAAGGACTGGCCTGCCCCTCCCTCAGTGAGCACCCAGAGTGAACATGCTGCAGGTTGTTCCTGTAGAAACTAGGGATCCACTGGAGTGCCAGGTGGCATGGAGAGGGAAGGGCAGGCACAGCACCTTGTGGCTCGGAGGCTCAGGTGGGCTATTGTTGGAAACAAAATACCTCATTTTCAAATGTCCCTCGAGTCAGCTCAGGTCCAACTAGCAACAAACAGAAAATGCTCCGTTCCTTGCTAATCCTTGCTAGCCCAGCTCTCTCCTCCACACTCCCTACTCAGCCTCCCCCTTCCCCAAATTAGAAGTTGAAAAACAGCCAAGTGTTCCTGCAAGGTCATGCATGAGCTTTAAAGTAAACAGAAGGTAAAGCACGGAGATGAGCTCACACACGGTTTTCATTGAAAAAAAAATGACAGAGAGAGAGAGAGAGAGAGAGAGAACGCAGGTTATGTAAAGCTTGTACTGCACTCCTGTTTTTCATGAGGGGGAGGAAGGGCCAGGCCTCAGGGTTTATAAACTGCTCTGCCTTCGGTGAGCATGCTGGCCACTCTAGGCTTCTGCCTCCGTCCCTACTGCTCTCACTATGAGTCACTGTGTCTCCCAATGTGACCATAAGGGTCTGTGTGAGGTGCAGAAACCTGCTAGATCCCTGTTCGCTGCTCATTCTAGGAACTCGCTGTCACCCACGGCCGTCTCTTGGGTGAGGTACCTTAGTCTTGGGAACATAACCCTCCCTCCCTTAGGCTTGGTATGTCCTTCCCCATCCGCCTGGCTCAGCACCGCTGGCTCTGTCAGAGTTTATTCCTATTCTGCTTCCTTCTCTTTAGGAATATAAGAAAAAAAAAATAGCATGTTGCTCACTCAGCTTAAGGATGTTTTCAGTGTGTGTAAGTGTCCTGCCTTCATGTATGTGTACAAACCACACGTGTGTCTGAACCTGCAGAGGTCATGAGAGTGTTGGATGCTCTGAGACTGGAGTCACAGGTGGTTGTGAGCCACAGGAGGGTGCTGGGAACCAAACCTGTGTCCTCTGCATGCACCCAAGTGCTACGAACCTCTGAGCCATCTCCAGCTCCTCAAGAAGTTTTAAAGAATATATTAAGAAATTGTAGCGAGATAAGCTCACTAGCATGTAGAAACTCTAACATGACCCATGAGCACAGGGCAAACACAAACACAGGATGCACAGGGCGCATACAAACACAGAATGCACGGATCGCACATTAGTGTGGAGTGCAGAAAAGCATGGGTATACAGGAGCTTGGGGCACAGAGAGCTCGAGTACACACATGCATATGGGGTGAGTGGGGATTTGGTGTGCACACAGCATGTGGTGCATAGGCCTGTGAGCACAGATGGACAAGGGCATAGGGTACCTGAGCAACGGGAGTGTTGGGTGCACAAGGCACAGATCTGCAGGAGCATGGGGTGCAAACCAGCGTGGAGCACGTGTAAGTGTGGAGTGCCCGTGAGGGTGAGCTATGTGAGTGAGTGTGAAGCATGAAGCTGAGAGGGGGGCACAGACGCAGGGGCACAGGATGGGCACACGGACCTGTGTGAGCACCCCTATAGACACCGACAGGGACAGCGTCGCCAGAATTCCCACGGTGGAGCTCCGGGATGGCCTCACAGAGACATGACACCATCCAGTCACACGCTGCTGTCTCTGCCATGCACGGGGGACTCCTGATGGTAGGGCTGTCACTAAACCATGCTCCAACATTTCTAACATTCAGACATTTGCTGAATCAATGCGAATCCTAATGACTCATCATCTGGACTGGCCTATGGCAAGAGTCCCCCAGGCCTCCCAAGGGTGGATGAAGGAGTGTGGTGACGGCATCAGGGTGGTGGTGCCAGGCTGTGCGGCAGAGACCGTACCTCAGAGCACTGTGACGTGACTCTGATACAAGGGAAAGCTCATTCTGTATATGCCATTATTTCTTCTTTAATAATTTGTAAAAGTTTAAAACATGACTGTTCCTAAGTAGAAAAGTAAGTAGTTTATTTTGAGTTTATTATTTCTAAGACCTAACCCTAGCAAACCAGACCAGGTATCACAATTCTGAGGAAGAGGGTGGAGGAGAAGGAAGGCCTGGTCTCGCTGAAGTCCATAACACAGCCCAGGTGGTGACAGCTTCGGCACACCTGACCTAAGCCTGACAGGGTCTCAGCCTGTCTAGCCCAGGCATGGAAGTTCCCTGGACTTCAGCAGTCCACAGCAGGCTTCTCGTGCAGGAATCAGGACACTGCTCCTCACAGCCCAGGCCCCGGAGTCCAGCCCACCATCCATAAGCCAATTCTTCACCTATTAATGTCAGAGACTTCCTCACTGTATTTCATCCTAACAGAGGCGAGAGGACCTGGGACCTATCTCCCTGTCCAGCAAGGGTTGGCCAGGCGATGCCCAGCCATGCTCAGCACTGCTATCGGCACACCCAGCCAGCTCCCCTCCTACCTCCCTTCAGTGTTGTATGATGCCGGCCCTCCATCCTCTTATACGACTGTGTTTCCTTTAGACAACACTGGAAACGTGTCTGGCCTCCATGCCACAGCACCTGCCATAGCACCTTGGTCCACCCAACCAAGGCTTTTCTTAGGGTCACCGTTTTGAACATACACAGACTTCCTCTTGTAAGCCCATAAACTGTTCAGTAAGAGACAATTCGCAGAGTATTTGCATTGCACTTGACATTATAACTTAAGGTATCTTAAAGCCCACCAGACGGCATGTGTAGGCTCTATGCAAACAGCAGTGTTCCATGCCAGGGGTTTGCGTAGCTAAGGATCTTGGTCCCGTTGAGGTCTGGGGGGGGGGGGGGGGGCAGCCCTACTTGAACGTCACGGGACATTCATCTACTTACAGACAACAGTGGGCACAAAAAAAGAAACGTACTGGGGCCTCTGGGTATAAAATCATCACCATATAGTGACTTGTGATGTGGTTGATGAGGTCCTAAATCTACTTGGCCAAATCCAAGACCATGGCAGAAACAGACAAGGGAAATTGGCATAAACCACAAAAGCAGAGATTCCATGTTGTGTAGGTGGATGCCAGATAGGACGGAGCACTGTCGGCACAGGCCTCCTAGAGTGGAGGCGTGGTGGGGTCCCACCCGGCACCCCAGCAAACCCCCCCACTGTCTGCTGCCCATTTTGCTCAGCAGAGATAGATGCCCCGTCCTGACCCTCCCTGCTCCTCTTTTCCAGGGGAGGCTCTCAGGGACGCCTCCCTGCAAGCTGACACAGTGGTAGCTGGAAGAGAAATGAGCTCTTCTCCACCACCCTGACATAACCTTCCCTCCTTTGATTTCTGTTCTGAAAACTTATGATGTCCAAGCAATAAGCTAAGGTCAAGAGTTAGCTATGAGCATATGTATTAATGTTAGTGCTCTAATTATAGAATCATTGTAGGAAATTTAAAAGTGTTTAGTCCTTTCTAAAGGTAGAAGAGACCAGAAGCAAAAGGGGGAAAACCATCTCTAGTTCTACCAAGGTTGACTACATTCAAAGCTGGCTACAATACACACAGCTGTGCTATAACCTGTTCTTTTTAATTACCAGTGTTGAGAATACCTCATTTTAATAAAAATCTGACAGCAAAAATAAAAATCCTTGACCATTTACAGGCCTCTTCCCCAATACGCACGTGCCTCAGACACGCTTCTCCAGATAAAAGAAAAAAAAAAAATGCCTCACCCGGTATCTGTCACTTTGCTCTGATTTGCCAACATCCTTTGGTTCTTGGATTTTAAATGCCTGCTTTTGCTTTGTTAGCACACAGCAGGCATTAAGGAGATGCCACAGAAGTGAAGACATGTCCGTAACAGTGAGTGAGGCGGGAGAAGACGAGGGTGGGTAACTCGAGATTCACTGCAGCCTTGGCCGTAGTCCCAGGCTGCTGATGGGTCAAAATCTACCAGCCTCTCGGGCAGATGAGAGGCATTTCCTGCTGCCCAGCCCGGAGCCCAGCATGCTTCCTGGAGTTCCAGCTGGGCACCACTGGGCTGGCTGTGTGCAGAAACACGGAGGAAAACAGATTCACAGCGGCAGCTTCAGCAGCCTTGGCCCCCAGGGTGGTGCTGCGGGCTCAGCCCATCACCTCCCTTGCCTCCACAGCAAAGCATCACTCGCAGCCATGGTCCCAGACTGCACGCATGGTCTCCTTATAACTTCCGTGTAAAATCGCCCTGGGACTTGGCTCTATTACGGCTGATAAACAGAAGTTCTGTGCAGGAGCCATGAGCCAGAGCCAGGGCTGCTTAGGATATGCTATTCATAAGTATGGAGCAACTTAGCAGACAGACACAGCACTGACTCCCACTGACCCATCTTGGCTTGCTAGTCACTGGGAACCACCCACTTCTCTGACTCTTCGGTAAAGGGGCCCTGTGACAGGAGCGCTCGGCCCATGTGTGTCCACAGGTGGGGCTGGGGGCTGCTTCCTTCTGCCCCTCCTCCTCGGGCGCGGAGATGGAGCTCAGAGAGCTCCCAGCAGCCTGGGCATGTCTCCGATGACTGGTCCACACAGGCAAACCACCCTAGCCAGGGTATTCCGAGAAGATCCTTCAAAAGGGCAGCAGCCACTCCCCCACAATGCCCCACTGGAAATCCCTGGTTCGCGGCGCCCTGGGCTTAATGATTTCCACTGAAAGACATGCATCTGAATTCTTCGTGTGCATGTGTGTTCATGCATGTGCAGGTGTGTGTGTGTGTGTGTGTGTGTGTGTACGCATGTGTGAGAGCAGAGGACAACCTTGGGTGTTGGTCCTCTGCCAGTGTCTTGGCTTTCGCCTCACCGTGCGCTGAGCTGCGGTTGTGGTGGTAGGTGCTAAGGGAAGCCAGCCATGTTGCCGTCACAAGGGAGGCAAGGTCCAACCAACACCGTGCAGCTCTGCCCTCAGGAGGTCCTGCTCAATTCCAGCTTCTTGGGAACCCTGGGGTGAGGAGACCTTGGGTCAGGCGGCACTGGAGCTAGAACACCAGCCTCCTAAGCACACCCTCACCTGACATTTAGACACCAGATGCATTTAGTGTCTAACCCATCCTCACGGTTCAAAAGATGCAGCTGGAGGCCGGCCAGCCTGAGGAACCTGGGTGGGTCTCTATCAGTCTGGCCCCGCCCACATTCCGCTCCACCCTGGACAGCGGGGGGGCTGCCAGGCACTCCTCTGTGTCTACTTGCCTGGACGTCGGTGGGAATAAAGGGCCTTTCTACTACCTGCACGCATGCAAGTGCCAGGAGCTTCAGGCAGCTCAACACAAACATGCATACACATATGCACGCATGCAGGCACACACACCTGTTGGTTTCCTGCTCATCGGAGCAGCTAGATGTTGGCAGCGAGGGTTAGAAGCACATATAAAATATTGAACAGAAACTGAAACTCTTAAAACGGCCTGCCGCGTGGAGGGCAGCTTTGCGAGGTAATTGACACGGGATCAGAAGGCTGCCCCTGGGAAGGAGAGGCCGGATCAGCCGTGGGATTAACTGGCACCGCAGACGTTCAGAGCTGAGTGGGATTGGCCCCTCTCTTCAGCCGCCATTGTCTGGGTCTTTCTTCTGTGCTCACTCTCTTTGTGACAGAGGTAGCAGCTGTGACTGGCAGGTAATGGGAGGCTCAAGGGTGCTGCCTTTGAACGAGGCAGCTTTCTTTCAGTCCCATTTGCCAGGCTCCTTCACGCTGGCCCATCTTGGCTGCAGATAGCAATTTAGATGGAAGCTCGGCTGCCAGGCGGGAGGAGGTCAGCAGGCTGTGTGTGTTTATTATTACTTAGATTTCATGGTTTCATGCAGGGTAAGTGTCTATTTAGAGAACAGTGTAGAATCGGTCTCCCTGCTATTGAGCTGTTTCCCTAGACATAAATTCATAAGTAAAATGCCAGAGACAATGAAACCCGCGTGCCCCTGAAATCTGCACAGTGACAGCCCGCCCTGGTCGGCATGGCTCCTCTGAGAGGCTGGTATGCCACAGAAGATGGCCTCCAGAGGCCTCCGCTGATGGTGAACGGAAGCTGGATCCTCAGCTGGATCCCAACAGGACTCCAGGTGAAGTTGGGGAGAGCTGAGGCTTGCTCGTAGGTTCTGTTCAAAGGCAGAAGACTCCCACAGCTCACTGCTGGTTAATGCCCTTTTCTCTTTCCCTGGGTTATTTGCCAAAACCTAGGTAACTGTGTCCCCACAGAGCTAAACAGGTGACTGGGTAGAGACAGGCTCAGCACTCTATCAGGAGCAGAAGTGACTGGGACCCCTGCCATGGATGGGCCCCCCCACAGACAGATACCATAGAACCCTACTGTTGTGCTTTTCAAATCTGCCCTCTAACCCAGACCCACAGATGCCAGACAGGCCCCAGTGACAGTTGGCAGGTGGGCATTTTCCACCAGGCTCCCAAAGCGGCCTCCTGTCCATGTCCTGAGTGAGGTCCAAAGAACCCTCATCAGTGCCTGGGGAGCACTAGATGGGTCTAAGCTTCCAGGTCACAGTGCAGCTCATGTGATGGTGAAAGACAGCGCACAGGGCCAGCACTGTAGGACACCTGGCCTCTTCTTTCGCATCGCCCTCATCACACAGAACTGCCAGTTCTGTCCCCAAAATTTCCTCAGTAAATTGGTTGTGTGCTGCATGCTGGTGCTGGCTCAGACTTCACAACCCTTTTGGGATCAGTGGTGACACAGCCTACTTTTCTGGTCTAGTCTTCTCTGGTTCCTCTCTTTGAAAACCTCGAGGATGGAGCTCACTCTAGCTTCCCACCTGGAAACCTCCACCCCAGGGCCTCACATGCCACACCTCTCCACGCCAAGCCCACCACACAGCAGCCCTCTGCCTGCACCACCCCCTCCTGAGATGTTATTATGGCATTATGCCGCTCTCAACCAGGCCCTGCCTGCCGGCGGAGCCCTTAGCAACCTGGAGCTCAGAGCACCGGGAAGCAAACCTAACCATTTACTGTGAGGAGCCCAGAGTCCCTGCGAGGCCAGGACCACAGCTGTGCCAACACAGGTGCCTAGCTCCCGGTGGGGTTTCACCGAGCCAACACTCTGGACAGAAACGGACAGAAGCTGGGCCGAAGGGACGCACCTAACTGCCATGGAGATGGCTCAGCAGCACCCTGAGCGGTGGTGGCTGCTTGTCCTGGGGCCACAGAGCCTGAGCGGTGCTGTGGCCCCTGGGCTCAGCCTTAAGAGAGCGCTATGCATTACCAGTAAAGCAGAAAAGTTCAGATTCAAATCTCCAAGCACTTTCTATTGAAAGTGCGTCACTTCTGCACCATTGTAGAACAAGTGGCTGCTAAACGGAGCCATTGTTAGGTTAGAGATGACTGCAAAGGCCATAGGGATGGCCACCCACAAGCCCCAGGGAGATGGTATCATAATATCCAGTCAAACATGGGGTCTCATCATTATCCAGGCTGACATCGCCATCAGAA
This sequence comes from Psammomys obesus, assembly GCF_907164565.1. Taxonomy (NCBI): domain Eukaryota; kingdom Metazoa; phylum Chordata; class Mammalia; order Rodentia; family Muridae; genus Psammomys; species Psammomys obesus. The sequence goes on from NW_026590503.1 coordinate 2,727,896, forward strand.
ACTGTAAAAAACAGCATGATGGGTAGAAAGAGAGGTCTGGGATGCTCTGAGACTCTGGTTCATACCACCCCTCACCCCAAGACTTAAGCTTGTGTTTGTTCTTACCAGCAGAGGCCATAGAGACTCTAAAGAGGACACCCGCTAACTAGACTAGTCTTTTAGCAAAGGGAGGGGAACACAAACCATCCACAAAAACATTGACCCAAAGTCTACCCTGCCTACAAGATATGTAGGGATAAAGATGGAGCAGATGGAGGAGAGATGCCTGGCCCAACCAAAGACCCACCTATTGGAGAGTATCAATGATGGACATTATGAACAATACTCTGCTAAACTTGTAGACCGGAGCAGCCTGTCAGAGCTGTCCTCTGAGAGGCTCTACCCGGCAGGACCTCAAAACAGATCTGAGACTCACAGCCAAACACTGGGCGATGCATAGGGAGTCTTATGGAAAAGTGGAAGGAAAGAGAAAAGAACCTGGAGATATCAGGAGCTCCACAAGAAGACCGAAAGAGCCAACTAACAAAGGCCCAGAGGTGCTTGCTGAGACTGAAGCACCAACCAAGGACCATGCATAAACTGGACCTAGGCCCCTACAAAGATGTAGCAGATGGGGAGCTTAGGCTTCATGTGGGTCCTCCAGTAAGGGAAGTGGGGACTGCATTGGAGAGGGACTCACTTGGCAGCTTTTTGATCACTTCCTCCTGGCGGGACTGCCTTGCCAGGCCACAGGGGAAGAGGACATGCTCAATCCTGATACAACTTGATGAGCTGGGCTGGATGGGAAAGAGAGCTTCCCTCTTCTGAGGAAAAGGGGAGGGGAAAGAGGGAGGAAGGGTCAGACTGGCAGAGGAGGAGGGATAGGCTCACAACAAGTATGTAAGGTGAATAAAAAATTGTAAAAATTAAATTATAAATATATATAATATATATATATATATTATATATATTTGCACTGGCTCCACCACCTCATGCCTTCCCTGGGGTCAGGGCCACTAAGGCACTAGGAGAGGAAACAGGGCTGCTAGCCCCTGAAGTCTGATGACTGAGCTCAGACAGGATAAACACACATAGAGGAGAGGAAGCAAAGGGCTTTGGGTTGTAATGCTGAGGCTTCTGCATAAAATGCTGGAACACAAAGAGGAGGGAGGGTTTAGACACTGCGACTCTGTGCCTGTGAGTTGTTCTGGGGAATGTCTGGAAATGAGACCAGCCAGGAGGCTGCTGTATATCCAAATATGTGTGGCCCCTATGCCCCAAAGAACCGCTGAATGGATTTCTAAATGTAAGTCGAGAACAACATTAGAAGTGGTACCCAGGGACCAGAAGCTCAGCAGCAAGTCAGGTGGCTGTCCAGTTTGCAGAGCTGATGGTGATCAGCCCTGGTTAAAATTTCTGGTTATGAGGCAAAGCAGACTATCCCAGAGGTTCAATGTCCGCTTTACCAAATGCTTGAGTAGTTCTTTGCTCTTTGCAGCATGCTGGGAAACTGGGAAGTATGCAGCCAAACACGTGAAGCATTAACTTCAAAAGAAAGGACTCGGAAGGCACAGTGCCCTCGCCTGTAATCCCAGCCGGCAGGAGGGTGAGGTGGGAAGACCTCAGGTTCAAGGTTGACCTGGGCTGTGCAGTGACTGTGAGGCCAGCCTGAGCAACCAAGAGAGGCCCTGTCTCAAAGGCAGGGAGTGCTTGCCCAGCTCTGGTTAAACCCTCAGTGCTGGGAGTGGGGACAAGGAGAGAGCTGTCAAGTGTATAAACACTTTCTGTGGCCCTGAGGTCTTCTTCACCCCGTTCCCTTTTTGTGCCTCCAGTGAAGACTTCTGAAGAAAGTCATTGAAGGCTCCTGTCTGCCATGAGAGGCAGCCATCCCGAGCACACAGTAGGTGCTCACTAATAACTGGTTGGTTAAGCTTTCCAGATGACCTTTCTCCCGTGCCAGGGGCAGGGACGATGAAGTGCCTGCCACTGTATGGAGGAAGAGGGTGCTTCTCTGGAAGTTCCCGGCTCGTATCACTGGAAAACAGCTGTTATGAATTGCCCGTTAGCTTACTGACACGAGGCTGCTGTCATTATCTAAAGGGAGGACTGCCAGTTCTCCCATTTGGGAACTCTGCACTTCTCTGAAAACTTCTCTGTGAGTAAGGACTGGGTCTCTCAGTCCAACAGACATCTGGCCATGTGCAGGCAGAGGCGTGGAGCACGAGGCCTGGCTCAGCGAAACGGTAGCCCCCAAGAACGGTAGCTCTTGTGTGTTCAGCTGAGGGGACTCACTGCACGGTCAGACAAGTGCCTGGGGCACAACTGGCCTCTGCTGTGGGATCAGAACTGAGGCCAGAGGCCAGCAAGACTTGCATTGTGCTTGCCTGGCCTTAGAAAGCTCGCAGCGATTTTCAAGGGCAGCGCTCACATGGTCACTATTTCCCAGAGCATGGGCCACGCAGGAGGAAGGAGCCTGTAGCAGCTGTGGCTGAGAGCAAGGTCTGCACGAATAGGCCAATTCCAGCAGAAAATAGGGCTGCTTCAGAGTGCAGTTTGACATTCACAAGCCACTTCATGAGCCTGTCCTGGAGGCCAGAGCACAGCAAGAGCAAGCTTCCCTGTAGTCACAGACTTCTGAAACCTCCCACAGCTTCAGAGAGGACCTTCCCAGCCACAGAGAGGAGAGAGACACAGTGAAAGCCCACACAGGAGGCTCAGAAGTCGAGTGAGAAGTTAACTTACCGCCTCTCACTCTTAAGAACTTGCTGAATCCCTCCTATGTGTTATGACTTTGAAAGCCCAGTGGTGTGCACAGAGGATGAAGGGGGGTCACAGGCCACACACAGTGACAGACACCTCAGCTTACACAGTCCGTCACAGCACGCACATTTTCATAAAATGTATTAACCCTCAAAGCAGCCCATGAAGTGCTTATGATAAGACAATTTAAAACAGCTTTATCTGAATTATATGATTTCACATGCTGACAACTGAGGAAATGTCCCAAGCAGACTTTGGCTGGGCAGAAGATGATTGACAGGCACCGGAAGCAGTGGGGGTGAGGTATCATGAAGGTCTGAATCTGGATACACACTTCTTGAGGCAAGGGAAACAGCAAGAGGACAGGAATGAAGGGAGGGAACAGGAATGTCCTGCCTACCACACATTGACACACCCTCGTCCCTCTTGCTGAAGACTCTGCTCCTTACTGCCAACTTGTGCAATCCAGGAAGCACCATGACACATGAGTCCAAATCATTTGTACCCCCAAAAAGAACAGTCTTCAGGAACTCATAACGGCCTTTCCGTCACTAGACAATGAAGACCCAACTGAGGAGGGCACAGAGGTTGGGAGCACTCTGTGCCAAGATCACGGCGGAAGGGACATGGAGGTGAGGTCCTCAGTCATGTAAGTAAAATCCAGCACAGAAGAGCTACCTGCATGGAGACTGGCGGAAGGAAGCCTTCTGCTACCTGTGAACTCAGAGCGCCCTGTGGGGAATGAGCGAGACTGTGGGGGCTACCGTGAACAGATCTAGACTCACCCAAGAGGAGAGCCTCTGGGACACTGGAAGGGGGCTGCTGGCCTGGGATAGCTGAGCTGAGGCGACCAGCCCTGAATGTGGGTTCCCCGTTCCCTGGGCTGGAGTGCTGGACTGAATGAAAAAGGACAAGGTGCTGAGCACATTCACTCAGCTCTCTCTTTCCTGAACGTCACTACAGAGTGACCAACCAGCCTCCTTCTCCTGCCACCATGCCTTCCTCTTCTGCTTCCATGTCTTCTCCATGATAAAATGATCCCCTCAAATTACAACCCAGAATAAAGTTCCCTAGTTGCCCTGGTCAAGTATTTATCACAGAACAGAGAAAGTCAAGAAATCAGCCAGAGAAAAGGCATCTGGGGTGCCGGGGGCCCGACCCAGGTCACCGTTGTGGCACATCGTAGCCACATTCAGGAGCCCACAGAAATGAAAGCGTGTCTGTTCTCCACAGGAATATGGAGAGGTGCTCAGCTAGAGAGCAGATATTGAACATCAAGAGGTGAGCAATGATATCACTGATTTTTATTTTCTAGGACACACTTGAGGTTCTTTATCAATAATTCTTGGTCTTTTTAAAAAATCAAACTCTTTAAGTGACAACAAATAATACAAAAGGTGCTGTCTGATTAAGCCCACTGGAGCTGAACACTACATGCAGCTAATGACCTCTGAGCTGACCAACATTCCCACAGCAAGCACTTGAAGCCTGCCATGTGGCTGGAGAGCGGAGATCTGCCTTGGCCAGTCTGTCCAGGGCTGCTGAGAGGCATCCGTGTGCAGCCCTGTGCTCCATGCTTGTAGCTGAGAGCTGAACAAGTGAGGTGAGACTGGTCACTATAGCATCCCTGGTGGCCAGAGAAATATTTCTCAGCTCAAATACAGCAAACTGAAACAATCCCTAAGGTTTCCAATACTTCTCTTCTTAGAAATCAGGGCCCCACCTAGCCAGATAAATCTATCACACATCGTAACTCTGCTGGCTGCCATGCTAGACCTAGGCAAATATTTTAAATCTTTACAACCATGTAAGATACAAGAACAAGACAGGGATGGAGAGAAGGGCTGGCAGTCACATGCACGTTGTGAGGAAATGCAACCCTCTCTGGAGATGTTCAGTTGGAATGAGGTCAAATTTCTAATTATTTATTTATTTATTATAATTTATTCACTTTGTATCCCAGCTATAGCCGACTCTCTTCTCCCCTCCCAATTCCACCTTCCCCCACTCCCATCTCCTCTCATGCCCCTTCCCCAGTCCACTGATAGGGGAGGTCCTCCTCCCCTTCCATCTGACACTAGCCTATCAGGTCTCATCAGGACTGGCTGCATTGTCTTCCTCTGTGGCCTGGTAAGGCCACTTCCCCCTCATGGGGAGAGGTGATCAAAGAGCCAGCCATTGAGTTCATGTCAGAGACAGCTCCTGTTCCCCTTACTATGGAACCCACTTGGAGACTGAGCTGCCATGGGCTACATCTGTGCAGGGGTTCTAGGTTATTCCCTGAATGGTCCTTGGTTAGAGTATCAGTCTCAGAAAAGACCCCTGGGCCCAGATATTTTGGTTCTGTTGCTCTCCTTGTGGAGCTCCTGTCCTTTCCAGGCCTTTCTACCTCCACCTTCTTTAATAAGATTCCCTGCACTCTGCCCAAAGTTTGGCTATGCGTCTCAGCATCTTCGATACCATGCTAGGTAGAGTCTTTCAGAGGCCCTCTGTGGTAGGCTCCCATCCTGTTCCCTGTTTTTTCCATCTTCCAAGGTCTAAATTGTTTGCCTTTCTGAATAAGGATTGAGCATCTTACCCAGGGTCCTCCTTCTTGCTTAGCTTCTTTAGGTGTACAGATTTCAGTATGTTTATCCTATATTATATGTCTAATATCCACTTATAAGTGAGTATATACCATGTATGTCTTTCTGCTTCTGGGATACCTCACTCAGGATGATCTTTTCTACTTCCCACCATTTGCCTGCAAATTTCATGATTTCCTTGTTTGTAATTGCTGAGTAGTATTCCATTTGTAAATGTACCACAATTTCTGTATCCATTCCTCAACTGAGGAGCATCTGGGTTGTTTCCAGCTTCTGGCTATTATGAATATAGCTGCTACGAACATGGTTGAGCAAATGTCCTTATTGTATACTTGAGTATATTTTGGGTATATGCCTAGGAGTGCTATAGCTGGATCTTGAGGAAGCAATGTTCCTAATTGTCTCAGAAAGAGCCAGATTGATTTCCAAAGTGGTTGTACAGTTTACATTCCCACCAGCAATGGAGGAGGGTTTCCCTTTCTCCATATCCTCTCCAGCATGTGTTGTCACTTGAGTTTTTGATCTTAGCCATTCTGATGGGTGTGAAGTGAAATCTCAGGGTAGTTTCGATTTGCATTTCCCTGATGACTAAGGACCGTGAGCATTTCTTTAAGTGTTTCTCTGCCATTTGATATTCCTCTATTGAGAATTCTCTGTTTAGCTCTGTACCCCATTCTTTAATTGGATTTTTTGATCTGTTGCTTTTTAACTTGAGTTCTTTATATATTCTGGATATTAGCCCTCTGTCAGATATACGATTGGTGAAGATCCTTTCCCAGTCTGTAGGCTGTAGTTTTGTTCTGACAACAGTGACCTTTGCTTTACAGAAGCTTTTCAGTTTCAAGAAGTCCCATTTATTGATTGTTGCTCTTAGAGCCTGTGATGTTGGTGTTCTGTTCAAGAAGTTGTCTCCTGTGCCAATGAGTTCAAGGCTCGTCTCCACTTTTTCTTCTAACAGGTTTAGTGTGTCTGGTTTTATGTTGAGGTCTTTGATCTACTTGGAATTCAGTTTTGTGCAGGGTGGTAAGTATGGATCTATTTGCATTTTTCTACATGTAGCTATCCAGTTAGACCAGCACTATTTGTTTAAGATGCTATCTTTCTTTTTCCATTATATGGTTTTGGCATCTTTGTAAAAAATCAGGTGTCCATAAATGTGTGGGTTTATTTCTGGGTCTTCTATTAGATTCCATTGACCCCCAGTCTGTTTCTATGCCAGTACCATGCAGTTTTTATTTCTGTTGCTCTATAGCACAGCTTGAGATCAGAGGTAGAGATACCTCCAGAAGATCTTTTATTGTAGAGGATTGTTTTTAGCTATTCTAGGTTTTTTTTTTCTCCATATGAAGTTGAGATTTTTTCTTTAAAGGTCTATAAAACATTGTGTTGGTAATTTGAAGGGAATTGCATTGAATCTGTAGATTGCTTTTGGTAAGATGGCCATTTTTTCTATATTAATCCTGCCAAGCCATGAGAATGGGAGATCTTTCCATCTTCTGATATCTTCTTCAATTTTTTTCTTCCGAGATTTGAAGTTTTTTTTTAACACACAAGTCTTTTACTTGCTTGGTTAGAGTTATACCAAGGTACTTTATGTCCTTTGTGGCTACTGTGAAAGGTTATTTCCCTAATTTCTTTCTCAGCCCATTTGTCTTCTGTATACAGGAGGGCTACTGATTTTTTTTTTTATTTTGAGTGAATTTTGTATCCAGCCACTTTGCTGAAGGTGTTTATCATCTGAAGGAGTTCCCTGGTAGGATTTTTGGGGTCACTCATGTATACTATCATATAATCTGCAAATAGTGATAATTTGACTTCTTCCTTTCTGATTTGTATCCCCTTCATCTCCTTTAATTGTCTTATTGCTCTTGCAAGAATTTCAAGAACTATGTTGAAGAGATATGGAGAAAGTGTGCAGCCTTGCCTAGTCCCTGATTTCAGTGGGACTGATTTAAGATTCTCTCCATTTAGTTTGATGTTGGCTATAGACTGGCTGTATATCGCCTTTACTGTGCTTAGTTATGTGCTTTGTATCCCTGATCTCTCCAATGCTTTGTTCTTGGGTTCGGTTCATGAGTATTCTATTGAGTATTTTTGCATCAATGTTCATAAGGGAGATTGTCCTGAAATTTTCTTTGTTGGGTCTTTGTGAGGTTTAGGTATCAAGGTGACTGTGGCTTGATAGAATGAGTTTGGTAATGTTCCTTCTATTTCTATTTTGTGAAATAGTTTGAAGAATATTGGTGTTAGCTCTTCTTTGAAGGTCTAGTAGAATTCTGCACTGAAACCACCTGGCCCTTAACCTTTTTTTTTTTTTTTTTTTGGATGGGAGTCTTTTGATGACAGCTTCTATTTCCTTAGGAGATAGAGGACTATTTAATTTATTTACCTGGTCTTGATTCAGCTTTGGTAAGTGGAATTGATTAAGAAAATTGTCTATTTCATTTGGATTTTCAAATTTTGTGGCACATAGACCTTTGAAGTAAGACCTAAAGATTGTTTGGATTTCCTTAGTGTCTGTAGCTATGTCCCCCTTTTCATTTCTGATTTTGTTGATTTGGGTGGTGTCTCTCTGCCTTTTAGTTAGTTTGGCTAAGGTTTCGTCTCTCTTGTTGATTTTCTCAAAGAACCAGCTCTTGATTTCATTGGTTCTTTAAATTGTTTTATTTGTTTCTAGTTTATTGATTTCAGCCCTGAGTTTTCCAGCCACTACTCCTCTTGGCTGTGTCTGCTTCTTTTTTTCTAGGGCTTTCAGTTGAGCCATTAAGTTGCTTGTATGAGATGTTTCAAATTTCTTCTTGAAGGCACTTAGTGTCATGAACTTTCCTCTTAGTACTGCTTTCATTGTGCCCCATAAGTTTTGTTATGGGGTATGTTATGCCTTCATTTTCATTGAATTCTAGAAATACTTTAATTTCTCTCTTTTTATCTTCCCTGACTCAGCTGTCATTGAGTCAGGTGTTGTTCAGTTTCCATGTATGTGTAGGCCTTTTGCTATTTCTGTTGTTGTTGAAGTCCAGCTTTAGTCCATGATGATCAGATAGGACAAAGGGATTATTTCAATCTTCTTGTATCTGTTGAGGCTTGCTTTGTGACCAACTATATGGTCTTTTTGGGGAAGGTTCCATGAGGTGCTAAGAAGAAGATAAATTCTTTTATGTTTGGGTAAAAGGTTCTGTAGATGTATGTTAGGTCAATTTGATTCATGACATCAGTTAGAGTCATTATTTCTTTGTTTAATTTCTGTTTTGTTGACCTGTCCTTTGTTGAGAGTGGGGTGTTGAAGTCTCCCACTATTAATGTGTGGGGATCTTTGTGTGGTTTAAGTTTTATTAATGTTTCTTTTACAAATATGGGTGCCCTTGTGTTTGGGGCATAGATGTTCAAAACTGTGATGTCTTCTTGGTGGAATTTTTCTTTGATGAGTATGAAGTGACCATCCCCATCTCTTTTTATTTATTTTGGTTGAAAGTATATCTTATTAAATATTAGTATGGCTACTTCTGCTTGCTTCTTGGGTCCATTTGCTTGGAAAACTGTCTTCTAGCCCTTTACTCTCAGGTAATGTGTATCTTTGTGACTTAGTTGTGTTTCTTGTATGCAACAGATTGTTGGGTCTTGTTTATACATCCATTCTGTTAGTCTATGTCTTTTTATTGGAAAATTGAGTCCATTGATGTTGAGAGAGATTAGTGACAAGTGGCTATTGACTGTGGTAGTGTGTTTGTGTGCTTGGCTACTTTTAGTTTTGCTGTAGTGAGGTTGATTATTTCCTGTGTTTTCCTGAATGTAGTTAGCTTTCTTGGGTTGTATTTTTCCTTCTAGTATCTTCTTTCTAGTAGACATTATTTACCAGAGTCTCCATCCCCTCCCAGTTGGTAACCTCAGAAATTGACAGTATGTGACTACAGAGGTTTCATCCCCTCTCCACCTTCGCTACACATTGCTCTGGGTGGCTGGTCACCCAGGTGGCCTATACTCCTCCCCACACCTTCTATGACACTGTACCTACCTAGCTGATGTCTCAGAACACAAGTGACAGTTCTGAGATGAAAGGATTTGAAACTTTAAGTGGATGACGGCAGGCTCAGAAAGAAAACCATGCAGGCTTGCTGCTCCTGTTCTCTGGTGCAAATATCCTAGCAACACTTTCGGAAACTATGAGAAGGAATTTTTTGGTTATCACACTTCTACATCCTTTACTGAGCTGAATTTGCAGCCCCTCCTGATATGATGGCTGTAGCCTCCTTTGCAGCCACAACTTGCCAACAAGTCTCTAAAATCCTGTGGCACTAATCTTTAACTGGACCCTAATCCTCTAGGATCAGCCAGCAAGCAGGCAGAGAACAAGAGGTTTTCATGAACCTTGGTGCCCCGGGCCCTTCCTACTCTGTTCTGTGTCTCTGCCATCCCTTAGAAATCTGCCTGCTCACAGCAACATTTGTGGAGTTCCACACACACTGCTGTTTCTCTGAGGGACATAAATGACTGACAGTGAAAGGCCAGTACTAGGACACAACCCCACTCTCAGCTCAGACTTTCCAGCACTGTACCAGCTGAGTGCTGTGACGTCATACCATTTCCCTTATAAACTATATGTAATGTATAAAGGAAAAATGCTACCAGGTCCCTTTAGCTACCACTTCTCTGTACTAACATGCCCTCATTTCCCTGGGCTTCATTTAGATGAGTGTTAGGGGAGCATGGATTATCTACGACACTTGAATGGTACATGTTAGGAAAGGTAAGGCATAGCCTAACCTTTATTACTATGCCGTCATCCTCATCATCAACTTCACCCCCACAGCTCCTAGCTGGAGCAGCAAATCCTACCATCACCACCACCATCATCAACACCACCATTGCCATAAATACCATCACTATCCTTACCAGCACAATCACAGTCCTTTGCATTCCCACTGTTATCACCTTCCTTACCATTATCATGAGCACCATCATGATGGTGCTCACCATCATCACCAACCTCCCCGTCATTGCCGTCATCACATGTCACCACCATCCTCACCATTACTGCCATCAGCACCATGAAATCACCATCGACAACATCATTTCCATCTTCGCCATGCTATCGCTGTCCTGCTCATCATTAACACTATCACTGCTGTCAGCACCACACCAGAGTGCCATCAGTACCCTCCTCATCCTCAGATCAGTGCCGCGCCGTCAGCATCATCGTTATCATTACCACTGTGGGCACTTTGTTGAGCAGAGCCCTGGGTGCCGACTTCGCTCCATTTGACTGTAGTTTTCTTCCACTTCAATTCTCCACACCACACATGCTTTTGCGCGTCTCTACTCTTAAGCTTCTGCAGCTGGAGCGCGAATCAGAACTTCACCTCGTAGCAGTACACTCACTGAAGGCATTAATGGTGACTGCTTACGTGTGTCTAGCAGTTATTTTCAACCATCGTGAACTGTGTCGGAGCCTCCTGGGCACTCCTCAGAGGCAGACACTCTCGTGGCTTTTTCATGGAAATGGAAACCTGTTTAAAGGAATTAAATGAACTTCCAGGGAGAGCGCCTCCTGGCCAGACCTGTGAGCCAGAGCCCCTTCTTGTTCCCTCCCCCTTCCCAGACCTCCTCCTAAGTCTTTCCCATCACCTCTCCACTCCCTCCCACCTCCAGAAGACTGGCCTGTGGCACTGAACCATCCTTTTGGCTGTGCAGCTATCCTCATTTTCCTGGCCACCTCAGTCACAGCTGACATCTCTTCTCTCTCTGCCTTGCTTTACCTGCTCTCATTGGTCCTCATGGGATTGTAACTCCTTGCTGGTACAGGGGTTACCTGCATTGCAGCCACAAGCCTGGCCCCACTCTGGCCTTCATGGATCTGTAAGCCTAACTCTTTGAGAGACATAGTCTCAAGCTCATAGTTTTCTACCATGCCAGCCATGTGGCCAGATGGCCCTCAAAGGACAGTCTGAGCAGCACGTGGTCATTGGTAGTTGCTGTGCCTGGAAGAGCTCACAAATGAACAGGTTTGCCTAGGAATACACGCCATTACTAACGAGCCTCATTTCAGTAAGACATAAGCAAATTGCAAAGAGTAATGGAAGCATGTTCACTGAAAAGATTCCTGGGCTAGGCTACTTTGTAAGCGGACTGAGGAAGGCCACTGTTTAAAGTACTGTGACTAGAGACACTTTGAAAAGAGAAGAAGCATCTAGTGACTTTCACGGGATTTCATCTTTTAAAACAATGATTCTTTAAATGAAAAAAAAATTATTAGAGTCAAAGAGTAGCACAGAAACAGAAGAAAACATTTATCCTGCTACAGTCCACGAGCAAGATAAAGGACTGTTTCCTTCGAGGTGTCTCTGGCCCAGTATCCTCCGACTTTACCATTATAAACAAAACTGCCTCAGCCTCAGTTTTTCATTCTCACTTGCTCGCCCTGTAGAGTCTCCATTGGAGCCCTCTGGAAACTCCTGTGGTTACTGCTGGAGTATCAGCCACATCCCAGGGGGCTCACAAACACTCCTCTGCAATCTTTCTCTCAAGCTCTCCGAGACCAATGAGCACAGTGGCTTCCAGACTTCTTGAAACTGCATTTCCTCCAAGGTCCAGGTCCTTGAAGCCTCCCTTCTGGGCAGGGACAGCAGAGTCTGCTTTCTCTACAGAAGCCAGGTCACTCCACCCCTCTGCCAGCTTAGCTGACCCACTCCCAGGCAAGCACTTGCTGGACAAAATCATCTCCCCGCACACTCACTTGAGCATGACGGTGCCAGCAGCTACCTGCAGGACCAGAGCCCCCAGCTTCATCGTCACGGTACAGGCTGTGCCGGGCGCTTGTTTGTCCTCACTCATGCCTCACCAGGACTCCTGCACCTACCCATTGTTTACCCACACGTCTGCTCTGCCCAAGGCAGCGTGACTAACTCAACCTGGTACAAATTGTCAGCTCACACCATAGGGGCTGGGGTGGCCTGGATATTTGTGTCTCATTAGCTTCTGCCTGAAAAACAATGCCCGGAGGCTTGCTGAGCATGCCAGAGAAACCAGAAGCCAACAGTGCTATGGTGTGGGACATGGGATGGGGAAGGTGCTGCCCTGCCTGGCCACACAGAGCTCTAAGCTTGGCAGCCCACGATTAAGGGCTGGGCTTTGCTACAGATACCTGACTCCAGCTACTCTGCCCACATGAGAATGGGCATCAGAGAGACACAGTCTGCTCCCCAGTCTCCACTCCATCCTGGTGAGGGTGTGGCTGCAGACAGGCACGGTGTAAGGAGCCCCACTTTGTCTGCCTTGCGTGCAGAGCTGAATTCCCATAGAACAGGGTCTCCTCCATTGTGCTCTCCTGGCAGACAGCTGCCCCTCCCCCTGGCATTCCGTGACGTGCGGCACTGATTATAAAGCATGCCAGCTGGTACCAAGTTCACTTCGTCTTTCTTCAAGCGTGCTTTTTATTCAGTTCACATAGAAATCCAATTAGCATATCATTGTGACTGATTAAATATGCCTCATGTAAATTTACACGTCAAAACACACTGCACTTAAACAAGCAGGCCGGCTGGTGCATCTGCACCAGCTCTGCAAGCTCACCCAGCACCGCCCAGAAGCCTGGACAGGAGTGGACAACGGCTACCTGAGGGCACTGGGCCTGGGAAGCAGGGGCTCATGCTTGAGGGACGGTGGATATAGACATTTGTCTCTCTTTGTCTCAGGCGAGAAGCTATTGACAAGGAGGTCCATCTGTGCAGGAGGCTGCCACGTCCAATTAGCTCATCAGGTGACAGAAATTTGGCCTCTGCTCCAGAAAGTCCCTGTGCACCCAAGTCGAGACTGTTTCAAAGTGATTGCATTATCTTAGACAGCAGGATTAAATTAATATGGCAAAGACTGCTACTGGAGGAAAATTTTTTCTTTTGCAAAATGCTTGTTAATGTTTATTATGCATGGCATTATCAGGAGTGGTCTTCTTTGACACACTATTCAATTCTTCATTCATTTAAACTCTCTTTAGAAAAGAGCAAAAGACCCATCTATGAATATTGGATTGGAAAAGTTAAAGAAAATTAGAGCGCTCTAATTGGATTTTTTGGGAAGCAGTGACTATGACTTTATAGGTTAGCTCATGAGACAGGGACATCTGTGGCCCCAGCCCTGGCCTTCCAGGAAGCAGAGGCTGCCTGCCCCACCATCACTCTGCCCTTGCACGCACTCACTTGCCGGAGCACCATGGAGAGCGGCAGTCATTTGCCACCTTTGCCTGAGGCCACAATGGGCTTGGCTATTTCCATCAAGAATAAATCGCAGAGTCCGTGCACTTTTCTGCCTGAAGAAACTTAGATCAGTGTCTCAGCTAGACCCTTCCCCCAGGGACAGCAGAATCCCAGCCTGGATCCCAGCAGCCTGGATCCCAGCCGATCCCGCTGGCTCCTAGCCACTATCCCTACTCTAACATACACTGTGCCATACCAGCCCTTCTGCAGAGAGGCTCTCTCTAGCAGAATCTGTGAACTAAACTGTGATTTTTTTTTTTTTTTGAGGTTAGGGAGTCTTGTAGGTACGTGAAGGGCATTGAAGGGCAAACCTTGCACTATTGCTTACCATAATGGGATTAAAAGCAAACAAAACTATAGGGAAATCTTTCAAGAGCGGCAGGTGATGAGAAACAGCACATGAAGCTCCCCAGCTGCCAAGGCCAGGTGTGTTCTGGTTGATGTTCACCTGTCCATTCAACAGAAGACAGAAAAGGAGGAAAGCAGAATATTTGATAGAAAAAGACCATTAGGACCAACTTGAGTATTTCACATTGAATGTGGGCCATCCTGATGAGGGACAGATATTATGCAAAATGAAAAGGCAGCTTTTCCTGGCGTGTTTTATTGAAACACACTAAAGGGATTAAACTTGTTTAATGTGATAAAAGAAAAGCATTTAGCCATAATAGGCGTGTTCCAGAGAGATGCATACAAATGCACTTCCTTTCGTTTAAATAGTGCTCAAGCCCCCTGTGGAAGATTTAGGGGAGCCCTGTAGCTAGTGGGTTCCTCTTTGTAGGTACACTGGGCGGAAACTAACTCTGCTGAGTGTGCAGAGTGGCACTGCGCATGGTGTAACAGGACAGCCACTTGTCTCCCCCGGACTGCGGCCGCATGAATCCATTCCAAGTCCAGCAATGAGGAAATTCTAGCGCACTGGCTGACCTCACTCTTCCTCCTCCTGCGATTACACACAAGAAGTCGGGGAGCCCCAGAGTCTGCCTTTCTTGCCTTTTCCTCCTCCAATCTCTCCTTCCAATCCCTCACCTCCTGGACACCTTCTGACTGTCCACAGGCTGGCCCAGGGTGAAGGCACGGCCGCCTGGTTTAGTTCCTTTTTGCTGGGCCCCAGGCACTCGCTGCTGCAGTCAATGCTCAGGGAGTCCAGCTCTGTGCCACTCATCACTCATCTTGGGTTCCCTCACCTCAAGGGTCTAGTTGCTGCTGCTTCGGTTTTCTATTTTCTCTGGTGTAGGTGGCTGTTCTCACAAGAAAGTTCTGGCAACCGTAGAAATAGCTTCTGTCCTGTCCATGTCCACCTGCTCAGGTTGGGTAGGGGACACGTGACTTGCAAGCACGGGGCACCACTGGGAGAGCACATCTCTGACATGCTCTCCACAAAGTGAGCACAGCTGCCGCAGAGGACTTCCCGTGGTTCCCTTCTGACCTTCAGTTTCCGGTGGGATTATCTTTCCATCAAGTCCTAACACTCTGCTCTTACCTTGGCGTGTTATTTCCCAGTGTACCAACATAGGAAGACAGTGCTTCCCACTGGCAGCTTCCTGTTCCCTGAGGCCTTTTGGTCCTTAAACCAAGATTACAAGTGTTCAGAGCCCCAAGAAGATGCTAGTAATTTCCCAGGTGCAAAGCCAGGGAAGAGCAGCGCCGTGCTCAGTGTGGGGCTGGGAGCCTGCCCCCCTGTGCAAACACTGCCTCACACTTATCTTCAATGTGTCCTCAGATGTGTTAAATAAGTCTGTAGAACTCAAGTGGAAGAAAGCCAAGATGTGAGAGAGTGCTGTGGCCTCAAATTGCCTCTCTTCATGGAGTAAGCTGAGCCTACTGGCTCTTTCCTTACCGCTGTTCTCGGCCCCTCATCTAGGGCCTGAGGTGGCACCATGTGTCACTGATTACAGTTCTAACCTGTGGCAGGATTAAGAAATGTCCCTGCACCAACCTTCCTCCTCCTCCCCACCTCTTTGTCCAAAAGTCCTGGTCCTCTGGTCCTGATTCTGTGTTGCAGAATAAAACAGAGACACTGATGCTTTCATTGGATCTACAGGCATGTTCTCTTTAGAGCTCCAGAAGCTGCCGATCACTGTCCTGGAGCACTGAGCAGGCTTCACAGGAAGTGTGATTTGAGATTCATGTCAGCATCACCTGCAGCAAACCCCAGCACCCCGAGCCCTCAGGGAAGGCGTCTGGAGGGGCTGCAGCCCACCCCATCCCCCAGCATTGCTGTAGATCTGAGGCTTGAAACACTCAGGGTGATCCTAGCACAGGGGCCTCCCACCCCACACAGCAAGCTCCAGGTCCACTCTTGGTCCGTGTGAGAGAAACAAAGCCAGCCTCTAATTATCACCCGGCAGTCAATGTGGGCAACGGGTGTCAAGACAATATCCAGACACCAGCAATGGGCTGAGAAAATGGAGGGCTCCCACCAACAGCTGAGATTTTTCCTCTAAGGTAAACTGTGACAAGGGCCGCCTTTCTGAAGCCACATCAAAGGCTCCTAAGTTACCAGTGTGAGAGGCCATGGGTCCCAGGGGCCCACAGCACTGAGAACTGCAGCCTGAACCTACCTGACGCTCTGCTCAGCCCTGTCGCTTCCTCTGCTTCTCTGGCACTCACTCACACCAGGAAGGATCACTCCTTCCAAAGACACCAGTGAACTAAACCCTGGCAGAGCCTACCATGCCACCTGGGGATGGAAGCTAACCCTCCTCGCCCCGCTTCTATCTTGTTTACATTGCTAGATTGCAAGTTCCCAGTACGAGAATTTCCTTACTAAGGTCATGAGAAGGAATACTTCATAATGGGTTATACGGCACGGTGACCTGACAGGGCAGGACCAGCATCCCTGAGGTGCCAGGTACAGGAGAGCCATGTACGCGCAGGTGCTCCCTCAGCAACTTGTTCAGTGCCTGCCACGTGTCTGGCCAATGCTGGTGGATGGATGAGGGACTCAGGAATAATGCTGGATGGGGTGATGAGAACTGCAGGACAGGCCGGAGCTTCGTAAGGAAAGAAAGAAGTGTGAGGTGAAGGGACAGAGCTCATATGGCTACGTCCTTACTCCAGGGCCCCTGTCACCGCGATGACTTTCAGCTCACTTAATCCACCCACTACTGCAGGGTTACAAGCACCCGCTCCCCTTCCGGAAGTGGGAGTAACAGAGCAGGGCTGTTCCAGCTCTGCTGCTGTGTGGCCCGCATTCACCTGCTGCCTGTGGCTGCACAAGAAGGAAGGAGGCACAACCACCATCATTGTTCACGGACTGAATGGTGTCTCCTGTCATTCCAGGCCAGATGCTGGGCGTGTGGTCCTCCCAGAGCCTTCTCGGTGACTGTCTTCACCGGAAATGCTCATCTTGTAATGCCTGTCTCATTGTGTTAGGACTCACCTCTCTGAACTCAACCTCACTGGATGATCTTGGACAAGAATCTATTTCTGGTGAGGTCACGACCATAGGTCAGGGATGAGGACCTTGACCCTTAGGGGCATGTTTCACCCACAGTTAACACTGGCTGTTATAGAGCATCATCTACATATTCCATGTTATATTTGAGGTTTTTGTTTATTTATGGGAATTGACAGTATTTTCAAATCCAAAACTACTAGAAAAAGAGGCTGAATCAACCTTGTTAAGAAAAGGCTGACATGGGAGGGAAGGCAGGCCTTTAGAAGCATTCCACTTGAGTAACATGTTCCATATATGGCCATTTTACTGAGCAGGCTTGCATGAAGGCTGAGTTCCCAGTGTTTCTAACCTGCTTTTCTTTCTGAACATTCTATCAACCTGACATTTCCCTAAATCAGACCGACCTTCCACTGAGTAAAATAAATCATAGTGGTTTCATCATGTGGACTGGAGAGCACTCTCCCACCCGGGACAGGCTGACAGCTTCCCCGTCACTCACACTTCTCCTTGGCAAGTGTGGCTGAGCTGGGTGGGCAGAGATGGCCACGGCTGCCCATGGCATCATGTCACAAATTAGAGGGAGGAAGAGGGCCCAGCCACTCCACTCAGAGAATATGCTGTCTGCCTCTGCAATTACTGATGTGCTTAGCTGGCCCAGGACCCACTTAAGCACAAAGGAGAGCTGATGTGCATGCCAGGAGGAGGCCAAGGTCATGGGTCCACATACTTTGCAATGCCAGTCTCTGGTTCCCACTGAGTGCTTACTAGGGATGAGGAGCTATGTGCCTCAAGGGTGCCATTCGGGACCCCTGCTGTGAGACCCTCTACAGAGGAGGAACTGATACCAACATTTGTCAAGCTCTAGCCAAGAATAGCTACCACCATAGCTCAGGACTGCAGTGTGGTCAGAGGCCACAGCGATATCCAGAATGGCATGTGTTTTCTATAACACAGATGAAACCCAGAGCCAGAGGTAGCCAGAGGTAGCCAGAGTACTAGCTGGCACACCTGGTGCTCATGCTATACAAGTGACAACGGGTGCCCCCTTGCTAACAGCCCTGTATCTCAGAACATATAGAGGGTAAGAGGTCCTTATCTCTCCAAAGGGAGGAGATATTTGGCTGCTCTGGGATGCTGGGAAGATGCAGTTCACAACCTGTGATCCTTTGCTGCCTGCTGAGCTAGGCTCCATCTGTGTCCCCAGAATATTATGTTTCTTCATCCGAGATTCTTCCCCCTGAAACCTTGAGCATCGCTTCAAGACCATACAGCCCATCTTACGAGTGATGTACTTACAACATCTCAGGTGACTTCTGTGCTATCTGAGGGCCAGGACAAGCCTGCCTCCCGTAGCCATTCTCTCTAGACTTTTATCTTGAGCACTGTTTCTCAGTCAACAGTACCTGTTCTTCTGGGAGAGGTCACATGTGCTTTGTAAAAAGCTTCAATGTAAACATGTTTTAAGCTTTGTTTCACTCATGAGACTGAGTAAAATTGTTATCAGAAAACTCTTTCCCAAAATTGTGCTGTGTTTAAATATAGCTAAAGTAAATGAACTGGTGTCAGAATCTCAAAGTGTTTAACCCAGCACTGGTACCTAAGTCAGGCTGAGCCGAGTTTTATTTTTGTCTCTTCATGGACTGTTTCTGTGTCCAGAAAGCCTGCACTCTCGCCCCAAGAACCTTTCACTATGGACACACCTGACTTCTGAGGGGTCATACCAGCGGGCTTGGAGTCGAGTCTCAGGAGTTTGTTAACCTGTTATCACATCATAAGCTCAGGGCCTGGAAGCCTATCAGGCGTGAGCCGGCAAGCGTAGAGTGTTTCCATGTGGAAGTGACCGGCTCCACTTGTCTTGACAAGCAGAAACAGGAGCTAATGACTGGAGGTGAAAATGGAGCGATCCGAGATGACAGATGCTCCCAGCTGGAAGAGAAGCACACCCACACTGTGCCACAATCAGGGAGGAGCACATCCCCCATGGTGCCACACTCAGGGAGGAGCTTCGCATGAACAGTCATTGTCCTCATGCCTGAGAGCTATGAACAGGGCATAAAGAGCTTGAGTCCTGCTCAGATGCAGTACCCATGATTGAGCCACAAAGTCATCCAGACAAATATGGCAGCAGCAGTGATGGCTACAGGCACCAAACCCTTGGCTAGCACAGCCCCTCACTTGTTGCTACACCAGAAGGGCACCACCCTGCATGGTGTAGAGAAGAGGAAGTTTGGGAAGACATTCAACTTACCCAGATCTGTGCGTAAGAGATCAGGATCCCTCTCTATCCCACCTGACTCCAGCCTGTGCTAAAGACATGGGTGCTCTTCCTGCCTCACTACCCTGTGGCCTTGTGTGTATGGCTGGAAGTTTCTCAGGGGTGGGGCAGAAACAAGTCAGAAGAAGGTGAGGACAACTCTGGGAGGTAACCATGACAACAGTAACACTGCGACTATTGTGTATGCTTGAATACACACTCATAGGGGCCCTGGCATGAGGGCATTCTCAGCTGGGCATGTATATAAGGCTGTTCAGGCCTGACCTCAGAGCAGAACCATGAATAAGCTGGCCTCCAATGGAAACTATCTTTCTCCTGATGCTGCTCATATGCCCATTCTTGGGGACTTCTGGGGAGGTTGTGTGGCTGCTCAGCAGAGTAATTTTGCTCTCTCTAAAAGGAGAGAGCACACTACCACAGTCTGAGCCTCCACCACCCCATATCCATTAGTGAGCAGCATGTGTCAGGACATGACAGCAGGGATCTACACACATTGGCCAAAGCTCTGAGTGAGCACAAGCCTCCATGGAAAAATAAAGAAAGACCTGTGTGAACCCCTCAGTGTCACTTGGAAAAGACAGAGGCAGGGAGCTTAGGGTCCTGTCCTCACTCCACTCAAACCAGGAAATGTTCAAAGTGATTCAAGCCTACACATATGAGGAGCCCCAAAGAGCCTCACACTGCCAGTTTGCCCGGATATCTCTCAGAACTCATCTATATGGATGGCCAGGATAGAGGAGCTGGGAGTCTGGAACTGGGCAGTCACATAAGACAGGAACAGGTGCTTATAAAAGCATTTGTCCCAGCTTCCAGTGACACCAAAGGCAGCCAGCTGAGAGGCTGCAGTGCTGATAGTCCCTGGATGGGGGCTGTATTGGGCAGTGAACCCCCTGGTTCTTGTGGCTCTTTGCCTAGGCTGGACTGAAGACATGTGGGCCCTGGCGAATGCAGGATGCCAGTGCTCCTCTTTTCTTTGCACAGTGCCACTCTCTTTCTCTGCAAGACCTGAAGTTCTGGTTTAGTAATTTCCAGAAGGTTATCAGCTGGAAGATAGATAGTTGATGCTTGTTTGGGTACAGGAAAGGACACTGCTGTGTGAACTCAGAATGACTTGCCCCTTCCTATTCCCTCCCAGAGGACTTTCACAGAATGTGCATGGCTGCTGCTGACAGCGGGTGTGATGGTTGGAATAAGAATGTTCCCCATAGGCTCAGATATTTGAATGCTTAGTCATCAGGGAGTGGCACTATTTGAAAGGATTACAAGGATTAGGAGGTGTGGCCTTGTTGGAGGTAGTGTGTCACAGGGAGTGGGTTTGAGGTGTCAAAAGCCCATGTCATACGTAGTCTCTCACTCTGCTAGTGGATCAGGTTATAACCCTCAGCCCCTTCTCCTGCACCATGCCTGCCTACTGCCATGATGCTAATGAACTAAGTCTCTGAAACTATAAGCAAGCCCCTGAATGTTTACTTTCACAGAGTTACCTTGGTCATGATGTCTCTTCATGGCAATAGAACAATGACCAAGGGTCAGTATATCAGTGGGGAAAGGCTGAAACTCAGGCAGTGGACAAACAGCTCCTCCACCTACTACTCAGAAAGGATTCTGTGGTTCTTTTAGGAATTTGTGTACCTTGATGTACACACTCAACAAAGCATCAAGTTGAGAAAAAGAAAGGAAAGTAGGAAAAAAATGTTACAGATACTCACTACCATACATTCCCACGAGACAGGCTGTGCAAGTGAGCAGAAGCCTGTGTGCGAGGCTCCTGGCAGTCCAGAACAAGAGGAAAGCTGGTGTGAAGGTTCCTCGTTGACACCATGCCATCTATAGCCACTGAGTCCGGCATTTCTAAAGAGGTTTTGACTGGCAAATGGGGGATGCATGCATGACATCCTCAAGCTTCTGTCTGGGGTGTGTGCATCTCCCCTTCATGAATGCCAGGGCTTAGGATGAAAGGATCCTTCCAGCAAGTCCACAGGAATCGTTGCAAAGCCTGGGTCATCTCCAGACTGCTGGACACAAATTTACACAGAGGCCATTGGACTCCGACACAGAATAGGAAGGGGCAGAGGATTTACAAGGTAGACACACCTGATGGTACTCCAGGACCCTGTGGCCTGAGGGTGAATCTGGTTTGTAGGAGACTCGGAGTCAGACCATGCCACCTGTTCCTTTGGGGATTTGGTTTCACAGAAAGTGATGGTAAGTCAAATTACCAACATGAGGCTCAGAACTATTTTACACATTCAGTGTCAGGATAATAAAATCAAACATCCATGAGGACCTTCAACAAATACCATAGTCCGGATTTAATTACAGATAAAAGAAATCTGACTTCTATTAAAATAAGAGCAATTGCACATAAAAATGGAAACCACCTCGTGCATGGAAATGCCATTGTCTTGATGTGCATTGTCTTAGAATAAAAAAACCAAGAGGCCTTTCGGCTCCTGAAAGCCTTTTCTTAAGACAGGCGGAATGAGCTCTCACTGAAAGGATTTCTGGGGAAACATCCTGCTGCAGTTTTCTAATCTTAAGTAGGCGCAGACTTTTCTTCTCCTGTCTCAGTTTACACACAGGTCCCATGCCACCCTGAGGGCAGGCGAGGGGGAGAGCTGGCTCTGTGGCATTGGATGAGCAAGCTGGGACA
Organism: Psammomys obesus; assembly: GCF_907164565.1. Classification (NCBI taxonomy): domain Eukaryota; kingdom Metazoa; phylum Chordata; class Mammalia; order Rodentia; family Muridae; genus Psammomys; species Psammomys obesus. Next base: position 2,749,797 of record NW_026590503.1, read on the forward strand.
GTGGCGGAGAGCTCGCTCTGGTGGTGTGCTTATGGGAGGTCTGGAGAGCTGACCAGCTCAGCTACCACCCAGGCCCAGATCCAGGGCTTTGAGTTGGGCCACTCCAATATTTACCCCATCTATGAACTGCTGGAGGCTGTGAAGGAGCCAGTCCTGCAGATCCAAGGCTGCAGGACCTCCATGATGCAGGGCAACAGCAGGGTATCCAAGAGGAAACCCCATGAGGGTGCAGGTGATGGTGGGGCAGGAGCCAGAGCCTCAAACTCGACCAATCCTCACGGCGCTGGACATTTGCAAGAGAAGACGTGTGGACAAAGGGTGCACTGTGAGACACACTGTGACAGATACTCTGCAGCCTCCACAACAAAATTGTTTTCTTTTACAGGGAGGGAGGTTGCAAGGGTGGAGAGTGGGTGCAAAGGGGTGGGGGAATGAGTGGGATTGGGGTGTGTGATTGAAATTCACAAAGAATCAATAAAAAGTTAAAAGAAAGTCCAAGAACTCAGTAGCTGTTCATTGTACAAGGCTGAATGTCTCAGCTGGTCTTCCTAATCCCAAAGAAGTAGGCTCTGCTGCCAGTGAGGGAATGGGCTTGTCGAGGGTGAGAGTGAACAGGCAGAGAGCAAAAGTTTCCTTCTGCCGTGCCCTTCCATAGGCTTCCAGCAGATGCCGTGGCCCAGGTTAGAGGTGCATCTTCCCACCTTGGTCATCTGGATGAGAAGTGGATCCTCCCACTTCAGTTAAGCAAAAATCCCTCCCAGGTGTGCCCAGACGTTTGTAGGTTTTAGTCATTTCTAGACGTAGCCAAGTGGACACCGAAGAACAATCCTCGAGGCCGTATCTAATACAACCGCTTCCTGAACAGCTCCACTTACTATTTCACAACAGGGCACCCCTAGCCTGCCTCTTCCACACCCCAGCGAGTTCTGTATATGCTCCAAGAGCTCTGTCAGGTATTCTCCATGACTGGCCAGAAGTGACTATTCTTGGCTTCATGGACCATCTAGCCTGTTAAATCTCAAAGCTCTACCTCAGCCGTGAGCACCGCTGACGGTGGACCAAGAATGCTGGGCTCACTTCCTAAGGCAGCGGCTGCTGGGGGAGCCCAAAGACCATCACCTGCTTTTCAGTTTCCTGGACAGAAAGGGGGAGGTGTGGCCAGGGGTCACAAAAGGCTGAGAGGAGGTCAGGGAGACCCTCATAACTGTGGATCACATCTCCCACGGAGTTGGATTGGACTGTGAAATTGGAGAAAGCAGCAGCAGAGAGACAGGAAGGAACAGACTCCCGGGGGCTTGGAAACCACAGCAAGGACAGATGCAAGGATGCATGGCTGAGTCCATGAAGGGACCACTGAGCCTCTGTGGGTAGGGGCAGCCAAGACAGTGCCCCTAGGCCAGCTACAGAGTCTCCGAACTTCACTTCACGGTGGGCTGGGCTCTGCCCCACTGGGGCCTTTCTCCGTAGGTCTAAGGACAGCCCACGTGTACATTTGTCATTAGTTCTCAAACCAGAAGGGAACTAGAAACCCCTGCAAGACAGGTGTCACTTTCCAAGTGACGACAGAACATTGAGCCCCAAAAGGAGATGGACAGATGCCCAGTGTCAAAGCTCAAATGCTAGGGGCATCACCAACCAATCAAATCCAAACAGCGGCCTCCCTCTGAGCACAAACACAGCTGACTTCTGAAAACAGGTGGCCGCCTGAGCCGCCAAGAGCAGTGGGGAGAGGTGTCAAGAGTCGCGGAGATGGGGACTGCTGCTTCTTACTGCTTTGTGCTCTGGGAGTGAGCCAGGCAATTGCTTTTGCTGAAGATTCCTCACTGAAAACTTGCTTCCTTTGCAGGCGAAATGAGATGAGGTGTTGCTCAAGTGCAAACTGCCTTTAGATCCTAAGAGGAGCAGCTACACCCACTTCTCATCAGAGCCAGGGCATGGCACGGATCAGAGCTGTCCCTCTTAGATGCCCACAGACAGCGCGATAATCCCGTGTGCTGACACTGCCTTTGTGTCATCTTCACAACCCCCCACTCTGCATAATGCAAGTCCTAGTGTCAACAGGCTTGGCGCACAGGGAAGTCCCGGAGAATGTCTCGCGTTGGGGTGTGATGCCATGAGGCCCCCCCACTAGTGGATACACACTGCCATTCTCTGAGCCCCGTCGGCACTGTGGCCTCCTGCAGGGAACCATGCTAATGGATGGTCTCTCTGTGGTGGTTTACATCCTCTGGCTCTGGATGTCCCGTGGGACACCAGGTAACCAAAGTTAGCTCAGCTAGAACAACCAACGGTTCCCCAAGCCCTTTAGAATTAAATTGTGCTCTCAGCAGAGCTCCTTCCTGAGCTGCTCAGCACTGAAGCAGCTTGTGAAGGGCACCCTTTGTCCTGTTTCAAAAAGAAGACACCGTCAAGCTTAAAAAGGGCACGAGTGGCCAAAATGTGGGACGAGGCTTTGAACAGAGGTTCCCAATCCTATCTCCTCCCCAACTTCACCTCAGCAGCCTTAGTGGCTGTGAAGCTACCGTGAGGACACCAAAGAGGGCTGGAAACAATGAGGCCAGCTTTACCTGGTCCTGATCCAGGAGACACATCCAGTTGCCATGGAGACCAGCATGTGCAGAACTCCCTAAAGGCGGCTTTTGACAGACAGTGCTCCTCTCTGCTCAGAGACAACCTGCTAAGCTAGGCTGAGGGAGGGTTACAGAATGGGACCCCAGCGGGGGATGTCCACAGAAAGGGGCTCTTGGCTGAGGGGCTTCAGGAGGGTGGCCCAGGCAGAGAGAGTAGAGTTAGGAAGGTTGATGGGGGCGGGGACTGTAGCAAAGGGACACAGGAAAACCCCAAGCTGTGAAGTAGGGAAGGTCTGGTGTAGTTCATCCTTTGGTGTCTGGGTAGCTCCACTGTGTGGTACCAGACATGGTGTCTGGGTAACTGTCACTCAGGCAGCCCTTTCATTGACCAGTTTGCATCTGACATCTTCATTGTACCAGGCTCTATGGTCCAATAATGCAGCCATCTACAGCCAACCACAGCCTGCCTGTGGTTGCAATGGTACTATTTCTCTATACCCTTGCATTTTCTTTTGGAGACACACTCTGGACTGTGTGGAGTTCCAGCCTCACCGTGTCACTCAGCCAAACATCCAAAAGCAAGCCATTACAGTGCCGTATCCCCATCCCAGGAAGAATCAGTGGGCAGTATGCAGACAAAAGTCCCGAGACTGTATCTGGCCTTGAGCATGCTCAACACAACATCTGTTCATGGCAGCATTGCTCACCTAGACTACTCTCCAAGTAGCTCATCTCGAGGACCAAGTGGCCTTCCGCTGGTCCCTCATGCTCAGAGTACTTGCCCAGCCCACCTGTTCTCAGTTCTGATACTTTTCCAAGCCATCTCTACCCTCTGGATCCTGCCCTCAGTTGAGCCCAGCTGTGCTGCTCTGACCTCCGGGATGAGCCCTCACAGTGTTGCCCCAGCCATCACTAGGAGGAGGGGATAGTGGCAGGCATTGGTAGGCTAAGGGAGAAAAGCTGCAGAGTTGGGCCTTTCAGAGTTAGACGACCGTGTCTCCAGAGCCAGTTACCTCCTGTCCAACCGGAGGTGGCCCCACATACCCTGGACGAAAGCAGCAGAGAGCCAGGAATGGGTCAGTGATGGTTGTAATTAAGAACACCACAGGCCCCTGTGCTCACTGCCCTGCTGGGGAGCAGAGGTAAGCCCTTGATGACATGCTTGAAGCTGAAGCCAGATTTCAGAGCAAGCTCCCTGTTCTCCTTTCTCTTCATCTTGTTGCCATGGGAACTGACATCTGTAGAACTCTCCAAAGGAGGCTTTTGATAGGCATTGCTATCCCCTTCTCAGAGACAGCCAGCTAAGCTAGCCTGAGAGGAACTGCAAGCCACTGACCTGGTGTGGAAGGCTCATGTGCTGCCTTCCCCCCCAGGGCTTATCTTGAAGCCACTGAAGTGCTTGTCCTGCTTCTAGAACAAGTCACTCCCCTGTAGATGTGAAGGCGTCTCCACCTCTGTGCCAGCCATAAGGAAAGTAGACACACCCTCTGTGTAGTAGGAGAGGGAGGAGGGTGAAGACTGACCTTCGAGGGGACAGGTGGGGTACCTCCAATCTACGGAAGGCGGGTTTGACATGGCTAAAGGCAGGCAAGCTGAGGAAGCCACGGGTTTCCCTGAGAGCCCTGTGAAGCAGGCACTCCCTAACGCTGCTGTTGCTGGTGAGGGTCGCTTCCATAGCACGACCTCCCTGGAGCACCTGCTAGCCAGTGGGCCCTAGCTATTGCCAGGCACTCTCCAGGCAGTCTCAGGCCTTTAGGTCATGGGAGTGAGTGGAGACAACAACAGCTGGTGGGGGGGAAGAGGGATGTTCACAGAGAGGCAATGAACATCCGCAGGGCATCAAGGGGCTGAATGCCAGCAATTGCCACAGAACAGCCACTGCGTGCTACCTGATAGCACTGACACCACAGTTCTATGCTGTTCAGAGGTGCCCAGCCGCAAACTTGGAGAGGAGGAATTTAGGCTTCAAGACAGGTAGAGCTAGGGCTGCTGGTCACTAACCGCTATGCTTCTCAGTCACTGCCTGTCTTAGTGATAGTTTCTACTACTTTGGTAAAACACTAGCCAACAGCAGCTTAAGGAGCAAAGAGATTATTTCAGCTTACAGCTTGTAGTCTATCACCAGAGAAGTCAGGGCAAGACCCCAAGACATACACCTAGAAGCAGGAGCTGATGCAGAGGCCACGGGGAAGTGCTGCTTACTGGCTTGCTCCTCGTAGTTTGCTCAGCCTGCTCTCTTATAGAACCCAGGACCACCAAGCCAGGGATGGCAGGCATGCACAGCAGGCTGGGCCCACCGACACAAATCATTAATCAAGAAACTGCTCCATAGGCTTGCCTACAGGCTAGTCTGGTAGGAGTGTTTCCTCAATTGAGCTTCTCTCTTCCCAAATGATTCTAGCTTGTGTCAAGTTGATCAAACGCCTGTCAGCACACTGCCTCAGGCAGAGCCTGCCTAACAGAACAGGCTAGGCCTGCAGGGGAGAAACTGATTTTCCATACTGAGCCCCTGTTTGCACATGTAACTGTTCTATACAAGTCAGATTTCTGTGATTGTACGGAGACACTTGAGATAATCCACTGAAGAGGAGGAAAGGTCTGTTTCAGCTCACAGTTTCAGAAGGGTTGGTGTAAGGTTGTTTGGTCTGCCACCATGGTCCTGTGGGAGCTCATGGCAGAGGAGGCTATTCACCTCAGGGAAGTTGAGAAATAAAAAGAGGAAGGACACTGAATCCTAACATCACTTCCAATGATGACCCAGCTCCCTTCCACTAGGGTCACCTCAGAGAGGTTCACTGCCCCCCACTACCAATGCAAGCTGAAGACCAAGCTTCTGCACAAAGCTTTCGGGGAACACTACATCCCTTTTTGGGTCCTTCCCTAATGGCAACATGGGCAAAAGCAAATTCCTGTTTTGCTCAATGTGTTCATCCCCAAGCACTTCCTGCGACAGATATCTACTTAGGTACAAATCAGGAAGCAAGTGTTGGACTTGAACCTGTCCTTGCACTCCATGCAGTAATACCCTGAGAGCCCCGACCTCTAGCCTGAGGGCCCTGCTCTCTTGTGGCCTCTGCCTGCAGTTTTCATCCATGTCATTTTCCTTACGGTCCACAGCCACAGGAGCGTCTGTGTTCACAGAACTGTCCCCATCTGCATCACCGTCCACATCATGGACCTTTCTTGCCCCTCTCTTGGTCCTCATCCACATTACTGCCGTATCTTCCCTTCATCTTCTACATCTTGCCTGCAGTAGACTCAAAGGCCCTTCACACCTTGCCTTTCTCAACATGAATCAAAGAACTTTTTAAAAACGTAACTGAAACTATAAGTCAGACCTTGACACTCTGCTTTAAAACCCTTTAACGTTTAGTGTTCGAAATAATTTTATCTTGTCTTGAATTGTTTCCTCCTGAGAGCAGTTGAGTATAGGCAACTCCTGAGAAAAGAGTCAGTAAATGAGCCAGGCACACCCAGTGGCAATTACCCACCACAGGCCCCCAGTGCCTCCTGAGAGGGAAGAAGAACTTTGGTAGGAAGAGCCTGACTTCAGGTAATGAAGGCATGGCAACACAAGGATGTTAGGGGGACTATGGGTAACCTAATGGCAAGTTTACTCAGTAGACTCTCCACAGAGACCGGGCAAACAGAGATGCTGGCCTCTACAAGGTGAGCAAAAGCCGTTTGTTTTTTTAACAGAGACATATAAGAGTTGATGAGAAACTAAGGCTACGAAAACACTCCCAGTGATGTGAGAGCAAGAAAGGATTTTGTTTTTGGAAACAGGCGCTACAAAGTCCTATCCGTAGCTGGAAAGCTGTTGGCCGTCGACCACTTCCAGGAAAAGGAGGGTCAGTTCTGGTGAGGGTGTGAGCTGTTAGGCTGACCTGCTCCAGGGCTGGCCCCACACCTAAGGGTGTCTGGGTGGCATAAAGTGGATCTGCTAGGTTCTGAGGAATCAGAACACAAAGTCGGGTAGGTGAGGAAAAGTGAATCCAAGAGAAGTTGGAAGGGGTGATTATAATTAAAATGCATAGCATCAAAGTCTCTACTAATAAAAAAAAACATGGATAAATGTAACAATGGATAAATGGATAAAGTGACAAAAGAAAGGAAGGAAGGAAAGACTTTCCTGTGGTTATCAGAGTGACTGGGCACAGGGCCACAGTGACAACCAGCGTCAGCATATACCCTCCAAAGCACAGGGTACGTGTCTCTGTATGAGAGTCGCTATCTCAACAGTCACAGAATCCACTGCTCACACCCAGGTTCATACTGGGCAGAACTTCCAGACACAGACAAGGAGAATGTGTTTTACATACAGAGTGGAAGACCGTTCATCCAGAAACAAAGTCAAAATCAAGCCATTTGCAGGAAAATAGGTAAGACTGGAGATCATGGTGGGTAAGAAAATAAGTCAGATTGGAATAGACAAAGGGTCTATGTTCCCTCTCGTGTGTAGAATCTGTACTTTGAAAAATTATACCAATAGAAGAGGACTGTTAAAGTAAAACGGCAGTGGGGAAGGAGAAAAGGAGAGGGTGAAAGAATGAATGTGATCAAAGGACAGAGATGTATGCAGATGATACAATGAAGCCCACTATGTTTGAATAAGTAATATAACTTAATCCAATAAGAAAATAGGAATGAAAATAAAGTAATGAACCAGAATTCCCAGAGGGAGTCACCTAGGACCTAGAAGAGATTCTAAATGTCAGTGTTTGCAATTGCCACTCAGTATTAACACCACATGGTATTTGATGGTATTAAATGGAAATCTACTCACTAATTTCTGTATCACCTTTTTAGAAATTGCCCGATAAACTTAGGTTCTGTTACCAGGGTTACGCCTTCCTTCACCCAGTTCCTCAGAAGCCAAACTAAACCATCAGTGGGTTTCTACAGAAGGCGCTGTTAGGTTTCTGTCCATAGCACCAATGGCATCCCAGTATGTGCCCCAGCCCGAGACATTAGGAAGCTTTTGACGGCCCTGGTACGGCTCTATGTCAGGCTTTATAATAAAGGGTAAGGAAATGCATTTTGAAGGAAAAATCTGCTTTATCCACACTCACAGCTAGTCCTCAGTGAGCCACCCGTGCTCCCCCTGGAACCAGAGCTCTATGAGGATGGTAGTGTGCTTGCTGTACTGGGCTGAGGTCTCAGCCCGGTTTTCTCAAACAGCCTCAAGTCCATCCATAATAACACGGTATTGTTAAAAACACAAAAGGAACACACATTTTTACATGCTTACAGCTTCATACATGTTCAAACAGGGCCTGGACCAGCTACAGCAGTTTAGCAATCTCACAGGTGCGCCTGGCAGGTTGGCAGAGGCAGCATTCCCAGAGCTGCTGAGATACAAGACTCCACCCTCCACTTTCTGCATGATTTTTGCCGCGATAAAAAGTCAGCACACGGCACGCACACATTTGAAATAGCCAGAAACTCGATCAAAGATAATCAACCACTCCCCTGAAAGCCAGTAGGTAGGCTATTGTGAGGAGTATGCTAACAACATGCTTTGCTTTATAAATAGCAGGGCTGTCCGCCACAGACTGCTCCGCAGTGGAAGGTCACATATTACAAAGCACAGACTGGACTGGATTTTCATTTTATTGGTTCTTTGAGAATTTCATGCAATATATTTTGGCCATATTCACAGCTACTCCACTTGATCCATCCACGGTTCTTTATGGTTCTAGCCAGACCACTTCCATGTGTGTTACTTCTTGTCCTGAGATGACCTCTGGTGACAGAGGAGCATCTCTCCATGGCCACCGGCTGCTCTTAAATGTGTTCACCTGTCACTCGTGTGAAGCAGATGCTCATGAAGGAAGAAGGGGCCTAAAGTCTCCATGGGAGCAAACCTGTTGAAATGTAACTCCTGTCTTCTCGGTGGCAGAATCTTCAGAACGCCCCCTGAGCTGTGCCACAGCACTGGCACAGTATGGTAATGGCACAGTACTCCAGCGCATGGCATCCCAGCCCTACATGACTGGCAAGAGGCAATGAAATGACCCTATGAATCAGCTCTGCCAACTTTTGAAGCCTAAACACTCTGCTTTTTAATCAGACTGCTACCCTCAGATCACAACACAAAGCGCATCCAGGGACATGGAGTCTCCTGTGAGTTAGCCTGAAAGCACTCAAAGCAGAGGAAGTGGAGGGAGTGTCCCTCCTGGATGGGATCAGGGCACAGCCTATACTACTCCATCACACGACAAAGAAGCTGTCATGAGGGGAGGGAAGCACACCAGTTTCAGAGCCAATAGGAACACTGGCATCTAAGATTACTTACAGCTCAGCAACAAAAACAATCCCCACACTTAGCAATGTACACGGTTAGAGAAGACCAGAGCTCTGCCATGTCTGGGATTGCGTCCTCAGCCTGGCCTCTGAGAAACAGACTTATGGGGCACACATTCCTCCGGCAAGTCGCCCCAAACACTGTTATGCCACCTGTGTCTTCCTAATTACCAAGATTCACAGCCCACCGCACAGGAGTGCCCAGTAGGTCAGAACATATTGAGGAAGATGCACAAACTGTTCACCTCCCTTCTCTTCTCCAAGCAGCCAGCAAGTCATGTTTTACGATGACATCACTGAGCACATCCCACAGCCGTCCCTCGTCTACCAGGGCAGATGTCTCAGAGATGCCCTGGACATGTGTAGAAGTCACTGTGTCCCTTACACCTCTAGATGGAGAGGGGTCTCCGGGGGTAGCAGCAAAGCCAGAGTGCTCCCAGCTGGCACGGCGCAAAACGTCTTCTCACAGGGAGCTACCGACACCAGCCCTCACTTTGCCAAGCTGCCGTTCTCTTTCACAGCTCAGACACGACAACAACACACACATGAAACAGTCTTACCTGCAGCCTTGGTGGCATCTGCAGTTCTCATGTTTTGGCTATTGGCATTCACTTTGAAGGTCACTGCTGGTCCCAAAACTCTGGAAGAAATAATTTGGGAACAAGGTCATTTCTGCATCAACATGGGGAGCTGCACGGCTGTGAGCCCCTGAACACCGAGGGGATAGAGGCACCCAGCTTGCCTTTTGCTGCTCCTGGTGCTATTTTTCTTGGATGCTAGGCTCTATTTCCATTTCTAGCCATTCTGTTGCTGATTTTACTTTTCTCTAGCACACACACTGGGAATAGGCTCTTATCAAAAGAAAAGTACCCACACCTGACAATGGAGACAGGATTTCCTGCAACCATAAAGGAGAAATTGTTATGGAAAAGGATGTTAGTCTCAAGAGAAGAGCAGGAGAAGTGTTTTCAAACTTCTTACTGTCGGAGCCACTTGAAGACTCATCTCATCATGAAGAACTACTTAATATAAAAGCTGCTGTCAGGGAGTTGCTAGGCAGGAATTATCAAAATGCCTGAAGCTTTGTAAATGCCACATTGAACATGGTTGAGAAGAATTGTGTCACTTTACAGTTGAGATCATCAGTCGACCCCTGGTGATACAGGAGTGTCATTCTCCATTCCACGAGGGCCTGTGGCTCAGCTTCTGGATGGAGAACAGAGTCAAAGGTCCGCATCTATTTCAGGATGAAGCCTGGGCACCAGGCTGGGATATGGAAAAGTTTCCCACAGAGTGTTACAGTTCAGCTCTTCTAGAATGAGATTGGTGGTGGCAGTGGAGACTCGGGCTTTCCAAAGCCCATGGTGATACCAAAGCGTTACAGCTCTTGGTTAAGCTACTGTGCTTAATCACGGCAGAGGTGCGGGCAAAAGCCCATGCTTCATGGGCTTGCAGGCCTGGTAAGGCTCAGGCACAGTGAGCTGAAGAGCAGGCCCGGTGAGATGAGGCTGGGCAGGGGATAAATGATGAATCTCAGGCAGCCATGGTGGAAGGCTGAAGGTTATCATGGAGCACAGAGATTTACAACCTTGTGCAGTAGGAGGGATTTCTAGGGTGAATGTGTTTGATTTGCTGGAGTCAGGGATACTTCATTTGCATGTAGTGGTACAGTGTATCATTTTCCATGTAGTAGCATCGTCCTATCACAAGAAGGAGAATGCAGTACTTAATTACCCTGTAGATGTGAGAATCTCCAGATACAATTGACGGTCACTGCTGAAGACTAAGATCTTTAGCAGGGTGGGGCAGTTCTAGGAATTCCCAAATGTTTGTTGGACCAGTTTTCTTATCAGGAAAGAGTTAGGCTTGTAATCTGCCCTGGGGGCTATGTGACACTTCTTACAAAATCTGGGGTCACCCAGATCAGGGGAGATTTTTAGAACCTTTCTGGGAAAAGGGAGTCCATCATCATAGACCTATCGCAAATAAGCGGCTAGTCCAGCAAAGCTCCTCGTAGGAGCACAATATATGTATGTAGCAGGCCTCCGACTGGCTATGTAGGGTTTGCTCTTAGGTGAACCCGTCCCCACAAATGAGGACCCTAAAAGCGCTCATGGAATGGGCATCTTAAGTGCATTCTGAAGGCAAGTTCCTTCAGACCAGCAAGGAGGAAAGCAGCAGTGTGTGGTGGGAGAAGGCAGCTGAGGGAGTCCCGGTGTGGGCAGCTGCCTTACTGTGGAGCTTCCACACCCCAGGTGCAAGCCACCACACCCTAACCGAGTATAAAAGTGCTCACAGGAATGAAACTAGCACAGCTCCTTTGCTCCCTTCTCCCTCGCAGCACAGGCACGGTTGCCTTTTGCCCTTGTCTAGAGTCACACAAACTAAGATGCTGGGTCTAAATCTTTCTTTAAGCCTCACACTTGGAATTGTGCTCACAACAGCTTCATCTCAACCTCTGGATTTCAGACTCACCATCCTCCAGGCAGCCCAGGGCTTTAGCACACTGGAGGTGAGAGCTGTCTTACTACAGCAGAGCAGATAACAACCATCCCAGAAATCCAGCATCACTTTCGGCTCTGTAAGATCTGTGCCGAGTAGTTATCTTCTCTGAGGAGTGCCACACTCCTGGCTCTTATGGCATAAACACCGAGAGCCCAGGTTCTGTTAAAACCCCTAGAAAGTCTGGCATTACATTTCCATACTGTCATCTAGTCCAAATCTATCTTCCTGCATGAAAAAAAAATGAGAAATTTCTGTGTTCAGCTTTCCTGTCCAAGAACCCAGAAGCCACTGTGGTATTGACAGGGCGCTGGGGTGGCTGCCATTGCCTGGCTCAGGTCAGCACACTGTCCCCACTTGTGCCTTGTCCACAGACTCTCGCTTCCAGCTCTTAGATGGAGCCCAGTTAGCACCCTCCCAGCCCCCAAGGACCAAGTGGCTTCATTCACATCAGTTCTCCTACAGGGACATTCTCCTTGTTCACCATGTCACCTTCAATCACCTCTCGGTGGACTCACTCAGTTCTTGTCATGTCTACTTGAGTAAGCACCAATAATGATAAAGTCTCTTTTCTAACACCTTCCAGGAAGTACTTTACCCACAACATTTGCTATCCAGTGCTTAAATGGAGTGTGAGTTACCACAGAGGATTCTTGGCTTCCCAGCTGGCTCATCCGCTCTGGGAAGCCTTGGGGTGATTCTTATGGATCTTTACCCAGATGATGGATGACTGATTAACCTGTGGTAGAGTCAGAACACTTGAGTCTAGAGTTCTTCTGATGTTGAGAATGATGCTTAGCTGTAGCAGCCACACCCAGAGCTGTTAGAAGATGACACCGAGTCCACAGCAGTCAACTCCCCTGGAGGTTGTGTCCTCTGACATCATGGGACACAGGGAACACAAGCAGAGAGGCCATCCCAGGCAATATGCTCAGGTTCCTGGAGCTCTGGCCACAGTATGGTGAGCACAGGGACCTTCCTTTGTGTACATGTCTGTTCAAACGCACCTGTTCAGTCTACACTGGTGAGTGAACGGCATCAAACTCAGCCTGAGTGGAACATTGGAGACTTGTGAGTTTGCTCCACACAGCACTAGGAAGCCTGGCATCAAGCTCAGAAGCATTTTAACTTGATAAATGACCAGATAAAATCACAGAAAAATGTGAACTTGTGGCACTGAATAGAGAGGTCTCAACATGACTGCCACCTTGAGGACATGCTCGCTGGCAGCCGGTGTTTGCTCTGTGTACCCAGGAATGAGCACGAACATGACGCAGCTGAAACAGACTCACATGCACAGATGCAAGAACAGCAGGACTCACTGCCCCTGCTGCCTCGCAGAGGCATCTCTGCACCCACGCTGACCCTGCCTTTTTGTGGGACCCTACCCAGAGCCTCACCGGCCAGCCGTGTGCCCACTACTTTGTCCTGTGACTTGGCAGTGAACATCGGTGAACCTATAAAACTGGGGTAATGTGGCATGCCTTGGAAGGTCCTTGTTTTAGGGTGCTACTGGTTTTTTTTTTTTTTGGTTTGGTTTGTTTTTTTTTTTTCCTTTTTTTTTTTTTTTTTTTTTGGTTTTTGGTTAGGCTTTTGTTTGTTTTATTTTGAAGGTAAAATCCCATGATGAGATCCAGGTGGACCTTGAATCTTTAATCCTCTTTCTTTACCCTTCTGAGTGCTGACATGACAGGCATGTACTACCTTGCCTAGTAATTAGCTATGTGAATATATATGTGTGTGTGTGTGTGTGTGTGTGTGTGTGTGTGTGTGTGTGTGTGT
>NW_026590503.1:2762966-2805436 GCF_907164565.1 Psammomys obesus
TGTGTGTGTGTGTGTGTGTGTGTGTGTGTGTGTGTGTGTGTGTGTGTAGAGAGAGAGAGAGAAACAGACAGAGAGAGAATTATTTCATGGTGTATATTTGTGGTATTTGTGTATGTGTGTGTGTGGTGTGTATGTGTATGGATGAGTATGCATGTGAGTGTGTGGGGCGTGTTTCTCTCTGTGTGTATAGGTGTTTGTGTGTGTGTATGTCGTGTGTATTGTATGGGTGTGTCTCTGTATCTGTTTGGGTGTTTCTCTGTATGTGTGTGTGGTGTGTGTGTGTTGTATGGCTGTTTCTGTGTGTGTGTGTGTGTGTCTATATGGGTGTTTCTGTGTGTGTGTGTGTGTGTGTGTGTGTGTGTGTATGGGTGTTTCTGAGTGTGTGTCTGTAATACCAGTAGGAGAAGACTGCCCTGGCCTTAAGCTCAGGATCTGCCTCTGCCGTCTAAGAGGGGATACCAGCGCATGCCACCACACGGGGTGTCTGGCAGTTTGGCAGGTGGCTTTGCACGACTGAGTAGCCACATTTACCACCGCACACCTGTCCAAGACTGGCACTGCACCACAGTCAGGTGCTCCTTCTGAGCATGCACCCTCCTCCACACCAGCTGCTGACCCTGTGCATGGTGTCACATGGCCACCGTGTGTGTGTCACACGCCCTGTATGTACGGAAGCCTGGTGCTCTGTGTGCACGGACTGAGGGGAGCACATGCAGGTCACTGTTCTTCTCTGGCCTGTCTGTACACAGTCACCAGGGGGCAGACCCCGAGAGGCCATTGGCTGACCTGCCAGTGCCCGGGGCATCACACAGTAGGAACTGCTGCTGGGGGAGCACACTCTGTGCTCCGGGTCAGGATTCCCGAGGGACCGTCAACTGGCCAGCAAGCATGTCCACTTGCTTGAAGACGTGATGTGACGGACAGCAGAAACAAATACCAAACGGAGGAACGCACAAACTCTGCTCAGGAAAGAAGGGGTCTTTGGCATATCTGAGTGGGCATGACAAATGCTCTTCTATGGCAGCTTAGGTGTAGGCATGTACCCTAGAGATGCCGCTAGCCGTGCTGGGTAGAATGTGAAAAGCTGAATTCCTGAGACTTTACTAAATGTCCTCATTTAAAGCTGCTGCTAACCTGATTAAACAAGCCATGCATGCTCTTGCAGGCAGGGTGAGCTTCCACAGCCTTGCAGGCACTCTTCTCTCTGCTGAGACAGAGGCCAGTGACTCCCGTGGAAGCTCTACATGCACCGACATCACCTATCTGCCTTTAAAACCATAGACCATGCTCACAAAGAGCAGACAGACTGTGTAGCGTTTTAACTGTAATACTTTGCTTATTTTCCTGAACACTCTCCTCCTATCACTCAAAGCCTGTAAAATAAACCAGGAAAACTGCCACTAACACCAGTGTTGGGCATGACAGCACTGCTCAGCTCAAGGCTACTTAGACACTTCTTACTGTCGTTATTGAAATAGTTTATAACATTCTGCATAATATCAGCAAGTGTGTGCGTGAGGCTTCTGATTATGTGTCTCTCCATGGAGCTCCAGAATATTGAGTTCAGTTCACACTCAGACCTGGTATTCCATCAAGAATGAATCATGCAAGTAAGTTTCTAGTGAAAGCTCATTTTCCTTATTATTTTAAACTATTTCCAAAGCAAAGCACTGTGAAAGTCTATCTAGCAAAAGTTCCACTCAGGTCTGGATTCTCTCTCCCTCTTTCTCCATATTACGAATCCTATCCAACATAGGATTGTGGACTGCCAGACAAACTTTAAGGTCTTCCTTACACACAGTGGTCATTGTCCTCATAGACACTACACCGTAGTTAGTTTAAAGACAAGCACGTGTACTAGAGTCCTTTGACCTTTTATGTATAAGATAGCCAAAGCACCCTCGACAACAACAGACTTTGAAGGTTAATTTTCTTACATTGACATTTTATAGCTAACACAAATGTAAAGAACATTTTTTTTCAGTGAATGAACTTTCTTGAAAGTTGTTTTAAAGTAAATTTTATAAGATTGTTGATTGAATTTTTTGATAGTACATTTCCCTTAACCTGACAGAGCAACCTGTGCTTTGTTTGTTTGATGCCTGGATTTTGTGTGAGGTCCATCCATATGATATGTGGATGGATGGACAGATGGATGGATGAATGGACAAATGGATGGAAGAATGTGTGGGTGGGAAGGATGGATGGATGGGTGGATAGATAGAGATGGGCAGATGGATGAATGGATGAACAGATAGACAGGTACACAGGCAGATGGATGAGTGGGCTGGTGAACTGACAGGCAGGTGGGCAGATGGATGGATGGACAGACAGATGGATGGATATATGGATGTGTGGGTGAGTAGATGGCTGGATGGATGGATGGGAGAGTGGATGGATGGATGGATGGATGGATGGATGGATGGATGGGAGGGTGGGAGAGTGTGTGGATGGATGGGTGGGTGGGTGGATGGGTGGATATATGGGTGGGGGTAGAGGTGGATGGATGGGTGGGTGGGTGGGTAGGTGGATGGGTGAGTATGTGAGTGGATGGATAGGTGGGTGGGGGTGGATGGGTGGATGGATGGATGGATGGGTGGATGGGTGGGTGGATGCATGGGTGGGTGACTGGGTGGGTGGGTAGTTAGGTGAGTGGGTGGGTGGATGCATGGGTGGGTGGATGGGTGTGGGGGGGTAGATGGATGGGTGGATAGATGGGTGGATAGACAGACTAGTGAGTGGGCTGAGTAGATTTTGCTAATCTGAACCCACCATGGGAAGGGAGGTGGTTCTACTCTCCCTTGTAGTGATGACTTGGGGGTACCTCTGCACCAGCACCACATTCTGAGGCCTCCACCAGGCCCTGCTCTATCGGCTCCTGAGAACTATCTCTTGCAACATCTGCAGCCCCAGGACCAACCATGTCACCTGGAGACTGTTGATTGCAAAGGCTTTAAGGTGTAGAGCTGGTGAAAGTGGAGGAGGAGACTACAGGAAAGGTTCTGGGTCTTATCTTGCCCTTCACAGCTCTGGGATTCTCAAGAAGGGCTGATCCACTTCCTCCCTCTGGAGTCACGGTAGCATTTTATATAGGTGAATGCCTTAGGCCAAAGCACAGGCTTCCCTCATGAGAGGCTTTCCCGTAATGACTCACAAATACACAACAGCTTATCCCTGCTACTGCCTGTTTGGTCTAAAGTCAGGACTCTGGTAGTGTGACACACTGTCCCAATTTCTTGGTCCCATTTTAAGGTAACCATGAGTATTTGGTCCCAAAGTCAGCCTCTGCAATCTTCTCATGAGCACTGAGGACAGAGCCTGCACTCTGACCTGGGAAGAGGGAACTGTAGTGCTCAGCTTTTTCTTCTCTTCTCCACCTGGATGACATGGGTGAGCACCGTGGCCAAGCTGCATTGCGGCAAGCACAGGAGAGCAGCTGTAGTCACCAAGTTTCAAGTGTTACATGCTTATTGAGACATTCCCGCATTCCACATCCTCCTGCTGAAGGCACTGTTCTAAAAGCATCCATCTACCGGAGGCACAATTCCTGATGCTTACTTATTGGGACCCAGAAGCAGCCCAGAACATTAACCTGGGAAGTGAGACACCTCTTTATCATCACACTCTATAGGGACAGAGGGACAGGGCTGGGGGAAATAGTCAGGAAACTGAACCACAGTCTCTAAAAGCCTGCAATCTTAAAGATTTCCTCCTGCTTAGAGGGTGACATGACAGGGCACAGGCCAGGGGCATGAGGTCCATACAGAGAGCTGGTATCTTCCCCAGAGGTGCCGGTGGCACTGCCCACAGCTGTACCGCAGTCACCGCCCTGAACAAGCACTCTAGTGAAGGAACAGAACTGCTTTTGAGCTCAATCAGAGCCTCGGGCTCTCCATGGCCTGCAGTGTCTGGGCAGACACGGGACTCCATGTCGCCTATCTGAGCCCAAGGCCCGGTGGCACTCACCATAGAACTGGCTGAGCTCCAAGCTCTCAGCACCACCTCCCCTCAGCTCACTCACCCCATCTTTCCCACCTGAGTACATGCTGCGGGGCAAAGCAGCATTCATCAGCCAGCCCAGGACAGCCATGATTAGTTAGAAAATCATAACTGTGGTTGCTGGATGTCTGCTGGCATAATTACATCAGCATGCTAATGTCGTTTTAATGGTCTCTAATGATGTAATAAGAAATAATGGGATTTATTTGACAGCTACATAACCATTAACAAAACATATTAAGCATAACTAGCACTTCCATAAAAATGCAGACGCTATCGGCAAGCACTAGCCCACGTGTCCTGTATTTTCCACCTCTGAGACAATGAGTGGCTCCGAGCATGAGCTCTCAGATGAGGCAATGGCCAAGGCAGGTCATGCTAGCTCTGAGTCCCCCTTCCTGAGATACTTCTGAGGTCCAGTCGGTGCCTGAGTCAGTCTGGGGAACATGTATCCATCGCTGTTAAGCCAGAGGGTTAAGGCATTTAGATGCAGCTCATGCACCCAGAGAGAAGAGCTGGAAACACTGGCATCCACACCAGCAGCAATACAGTGGCTGGGTGGCGCAGACTGCTGGCCACGAGCGGAGGAGACTGTGCAATCAGATCGGATCTAGTTCAGCTTGCAGCTGGGATTAGGACAGGGAAGAGGGGGAGAAGCCAGCAAAGACCCCAGGGGCCCCTAGAGGCTGTGTTCCACTTTTGTCAGGCAGGTTGCATGCTGGTTCCAGTCATAGAAAGGAGGAACACAGGTTTTTGGAATGGAAGGAGGGCTGGCTAGTAAAATTCACAAAGAATTTGGCTGGGGAAGCTCAGGCCTTCTCCCCAGAGAGGCTGAGCCACCCATCCCTGTGTCAGGAACAGGAAGGGTCTATGGTAAACCTGGAGGTGGGAACAAGGCATAGACACCTAGGTAGGGAAAAGGAGTTGGAGTAGGGGTCTTGGAGTGGAGACGAGGCCATTGCTATGCTAGCCCGTGATCCCAGCACCTCCTCCCTGTGTCTGGGCCAAAGGGTTGTGAACCTCTATTCAAACATTACCACACATATTAATTACCACTCTTATTGCTGTAATAAAAGACTTAATGAAAGGTGATTTTATTTTGTTTTACAGCTTGAGGGTATCCATTACAGTGGGGAAGGCATGACAGAAGGAGTCCAGTGTCGATGAGCAATTGTGCCCACAGTCAGAAAGTGGAAAGTAGGAGGTGAATGCTGGTACTCACCTCATTTTATCTTCTCTCTATATATATATATTTAATTCACTATAGGCTCCTGGGACATGGGGTGATATTCAGGGAATATCTGCCCATCTCAGTTAGGCCTCTCTGGAAACACCATCACAGGCACACCCAGAGCTGTGTCCCCTAGGTGATTCTAAATACAGTCAAGTTGACAATGACAATGATTCTGTTGGCTTAGATAACAGGGAAAGACTCGGGACAGCTCATGAGCCCATTCTTGGAGACTGATGGCGGAGGAACAACGCAAAGAAGCATTGGCCCATCCGAGACAAAGTAGGAAGGAGGTTGGACAGTGATGGGAAAAGGAAGGCCCTGGGCTTCTGACCTGGAAAAACTGCTCAACAGCCTGGACAGCCACAGCAGCTCTCCCAGAAGTAAAACCTCTTACCTTGCCTTAATAGCTCCCAAGGCAGAGCTCCACAGAGCGGAAAGGGAACATATCTGCCCAGGACACCGCCACTGCAGCCCTTAGGGTGGTGAGCGACGCTGTCTCCCACCGGCCACAGTCAGGGTCACCTTCCTAGGGCAGGTGCCAGCTCCTCAGGGTTCCAAGATATGCTAGAACCGGTGGGGAAGAGGGAAGTGGCGAGGACTCGCTGGGTCTCTCAGGGATTGCTTGTAGCGGGACCACAGGGCCCTCATCCATCTCTCCCTCTACCATCTTACACTCGGCTCTACGCCCACACGACAGTGCCTCAGGGCCTGTGTGCACACCGTGTAACAGCTCTGCCATGCTGCCCCTTCCATCACAGGCGAAGAAAGGGGCACACAGGGCAGCAGGGGCAACATGCCTCTCCAAAACTCACACTCCCAGACACACACCACACACACACCGGCTCTCCCTGCCGTATGCTACACAACCAAGAAAGGTTTTTGTCAAGAAGAATGATGCGTTTTAGTGAAGGCCCTTTAGGCCACAGTAAGCTTTGCAGGGAAACTCTATGTGCCAGGGTGGGTGTGGGCAGCAGAGACCCTGTGTGCTGTGTTTTCCTTTTTTCTGGTCGTCTGCGTGGGGTGCCTCCCATGGAGGCTGGCCCACCCTCCTGTGCTCCAGTGGCAGCAGCCCTTCTTGAAATCTGCTGACCCAGTCTCTCCCACAGTATGATCACGTTAGCATGTGCCACTCAATAGCCTGAGTCGGACACACATCCAACAAGTGCCAGGGACCAAGAGAGAGCCAGTAGCCTGGCCACCATTCAGTCCTTATATCTCATTTTACACATCCTAGTCTCTCCCGATGGTACACTTCCCTTTGACCTAACACCCTGCCCACTGAGGCAGCAACATGGCTGGTATTCCTCCACACACAGCACCTTATCCAGTAGCCATACACTTTGCAAGGAATAAAAACATTGGCTATTACCAATGGTACAAGGACATTGGCTGTGGCTGAAAGCCCAGGGCACAGGCTTCCAAGACAGTGCCAGGCCCTTGTCCACAGAGGCAGCCAGGCCACTGCAGGCTCTTCCTCAGAGGCTGGAGCCCATTGGAGCTGCTGCAGAGTCAGTGATGGCAGCTGCGGTGGCCTCCGGAAGCTGGCCTCCACCACACCACTGCCGAGAGAACAGGCATCTTATAATTAAATGTGGGTTTCAGCTGTATTTAAATAACTTTCCAAAGCTCAGGGGAATTCTCCTTTCATTTCTGTTCTAAACAGCTATTCTGATATAATTAACAAGAACCCCAGGCATGCGGCTCACAAACCAATTTCCAAGCCTTACACAATGTGGGGCAGGAGCAGGACAGCAGGCCGGGAGCCCGTACTTACTTGACATCTGAGAAGAGGCTGGAAGGCACCTGGAGAATGCGTGCAACTTCATCCATCAGCTGCTTCCCCTTCTCTGGACTCAGGGGGCTGGAGAAGAGAAAGAGAATATCATTGCTGAATCTTGACTACCTTTTGCTATTAAACTTGGTCGGCCCTGGGCCTCATCGCGCTGCAGCACGCGCCCTGATGCACGGCCCTGCTGTTCTTCTGGCTGTGGGTGGGTCCCTGACTGCCAGCAGGACAGTCTGCTGTGGCTCTGGGAGAAGGGACTGCTGCTTCCTGATGGGTGCTCTGCTGCTCCGCTGACCTAGAGTGCTGGGCCCTCCTCTGGGGTCTGCTCTTTCCCGAGGCACCCCAGCATGGGGGAGTTCTCAACACTTGGTCTGTTCTGGGCCTTCTGGCACTGGATGCTGGGAGGTAGACTACCCTTGACACATGCCCTGCCTGGGGTAACTGTCCCCCCCCCCTCTGTTGCACAAGCCACTCTGAAGCAGCTGCTGCTCCCCGTCAGACATCTGATTCTCAAGGGCAGGGGATGCTATTGTCCAGTGCAGGCCATTCCCTGCAGGCACTCCGCCTGGGAGCCATCCAACAGACAACCGTGGGGGAGAAGCGGCTCTCCTGCCTGGACCCTCCTCTTGGGCCACTGCTTCCTTACACACACACACACACACACACACACACTCCTTCCTGTGTGGGTGCTCTCTGAGGCAAGCTCCGCTCAGGAGCCTGCTGTTCTCTATGTGGCTTGCTCTGGGACTTCTGCTTCAGGGATCAGGTGAGTCCTCAGGCATGATGAATCACCTGATTTTCCAGCAATCAGACAGACAATATGGTGCAAATGGAATTGTTAGGAAGTGTAATGGGCCTGTGATGCAGCCACAGGCTCATCTCAGCCTTCAATAAAAATATAATAAAGAGGTTAGAAGGGAGGGGAGGGGAGAAGGAGACAGAGTAGAGTTGAGTAGGGGAGCAGAGGCTGAAAATCAGATTGCTGGGTGGCATCAAGTGCACAAAAGAAACAGCTATTTTACAGATTCCTCTCTAACGTGAATTACAATGCTGGGGACAGGGTATTTAAACTCCACAGGCCAGTCAAACGCTTGGCACGTGAATGGGCATCAGTGGTAGATAGAGGTGCCTGCAATGAGGGCTGCCACCCCAGGAGTGTGCTGGGCTGCAGGCTTCCGGCGGGTCAGCACTGGGAGAACGGCTTGATTATGAGGCAGAAGCAAGGACCACGTTGGTTTGGACGTTCTCAGAACCAGCCCTGAGCTCCAGAATTCTGTCGCACAGATCACAGCTGCCTGTGAAATCCTATTAGTACCACCTCAGTGAAGTCTTAATTGGTACTGGTAGAGCAGAAAAAAAAGGCTTTCGGCCAGAAGAGCAAACAGAGAAGGGATGGGGTGACCATCTCTGCTCCCTAAGACTCTAGTCATGTAACAGACAGCAAGAAAGCAAGTAAAACCACAAGTGTGGTCAACGGTCACCATCACTGACGTCCTAACCCCCGTGCCATGTGACTATCTGGAAACAGAGTCCTTGGATTTGATTTGTTGAGTCACTGGTGCCCTTTAGGAAGAGAGAATTGCACGGCCCCTGGGGAACCATGTGAAGACTGAGAGAGACTACTGCAGCCAAGGTCCATCTCAGACCAGCAGCTGGATATCAGCCTGGGGACAGAGCCCCCCTCAGCTCAGGTGAGGGCTGAGGGATCCGTTGGTTGGCTGAGAACAGAGAAGTGGGGAGGCCACAGGAAGGTGTAGCTGTGTACTGAGCAGAGTAGCTGTGAATCTGGAGACTGGCAGCCAGGTGGTCACTAAGAGTCAGCCGAGGGAGGGCTGTGGAAGCTTGCAGCTCAGGTTCCATAAACACTCCCGAGTTTAAGGAAGCAGCAGGAGAAAGATCATGCATCTGCAGAGACTAGAGCAATCCCCAAAGGTGGGAAGGAGGAAGCCTGATGTCAGAGTGTTCACAGAGATGAAGGTGGGCGCATTCGTGGGGTCACTGGTGAGCTGGGGTAAGTGGACCAATGACACAGGAGGTCTGGCTGGAGGCTCCTTTATGGAGAGGTAAAGGGTGGACAGCAAAGAGCTCAGGAGTTCTGCCTGGTCAGAAGGGAGAATGTTTAAGTTGGGGATGGATACTCTGCTTGTGCCAGAACTGCTATTCTGAGATGCAGAATAGCATCTCAGAAGTTGGCGTCTGGGCAGTTGGCATCTTTCCTGAGAGACAAGGATAACTTATCCTTGGGAAAGACATGCTGGAGCTGAAAAGCTAGTCACTATTCATCCACTAAACAAGTCTGTAAGAGTGCAGGGTCCAGGGCTCATGGGGCGACCTGGATCCTTGGAAGGTTAGTAGTAGGGGAGGCCTCAGAGCCACCACGGGATTAGCCACAGATGAAAAGAGAGGGAGATGGGCATGGTAGGTAAGAACTCACTGGGCCCAGAAATCTATGAAGGCTGAGTGGATGCTGAAGAGCAGCACACTGCAAAATTACATAAGCTGTGCTCACAACCATGATGAGTGTGAGGACCTAGGAAGAGCTGACCATAGGCCACATGTGTTTTCATGTATACCAATGCTTGATACCTCTCTTCATACACCAATACCCTTCCCAGGAACCACATCCACCCTCCCTCACATATTAACACACTGCTACACAGACAGACACACACACACACACACCCTCCATGCCTAGGCCCATACATCAAGATATTTCTCAAGCACACGCTATGGCAAACCCTTGGTAGCCTTGAAGACCTGAGTCCCCTAAACCTGACGCTGAGCTTTCACTGTTGGACTTTGGGTTCCCTTGGACTTGGAACCCAAACTGGGCCCTGGTTCTTCCGTCTTGAAGTAAGAAGAAAACTATCTAACTTATTTATTTTACTATAGCCTACAGTTGAAAGACCTTGAACTTTTGAACTTTGAACTCCATAAGCCATACTAAGACGGACATGCTCACAGGCTCATGTTTCAAGATGCAGTGGACCATTTACACAAATGTACACCTACCATGATGGACACCAGACTCAAGCACACTTCTGTCTTGATGCATGCCAAGAAGAGGCAGCACCCTCAGGCCAGCAGGAACTGTGGCCGTATGTACATGCTGGGACCTACAGGGAGTCTGTGGCCTCCATCCACAGCATCTTGCCATCTCCACTGAGCTTAGATTTCTAGTGTGACAAAACACTATGAACAAAAGCAACCTGGGGAGCAAGGGTTTTTATTTTGTTTATACTTCCGAGTAACAGTCCTCCCCGAGAGAGGTCAGGGTGGGAGCTAAAACAGCAGGAGCATGGAGGAACGCTTACTGATGTGCTCTTACAGCGCACAGGACAGTAAACCCAGGGTGGCACCACCCAGTGGGCCGGGCCCTCCCACATCAATTACCTCTCTAGAAAATGCAGCACGGCCTTGCCCACAGGCCAGCCTGGCCAGAAAGTTTCTCAGTTGAGGTTCCTACTTCCAAAATGACTCTCTGCATCAAGTCTGCATAAAAGTAGCCACCAGAGTCAACCTCTTGTCAACATGACAGTTAAACAGATCAGTGTTAAGCTACAACTTCCCTTTACTGTTCATTCTCAATATCTCACATTAATGTCAGTATCACAAAATAAAATCTCCAAACTCAAAAGTCCCACAGTTTTAAAATACCCAAACACTTAAAAATCCAAAGTTTCTCTAGAATTGCAACGTTTCTTTAAAATATCCAAAGTTTCTTCATAAGTTCAAAGCTTTTCAGACTCCTGTAAAATCAAAAGTAGGTTAGATAGTTTCCTTCTTACTTCAAGAGGGAAGAATCAGGGCACAGCTACATCCAAATCCAAGTAAACCCCCTTCCCCCACCAAGAAAGCTCAGTGTCAGATTTATGGCTAGTCTCCTGGGCTCAAGCTCACTTCTGTACACCTGCAGATGTCCTGGGTGGGCATCACATGGTACTGGGATCTCCAAAATGCTTAGGATCTGGAATACACCTTCACCAACAGTCTCTCAGGGCTCTCTCGGGGATTCTGGCTCTTGTCACATGCCAAGCCTCAATCTCTCACCAACACCACTTCAATCCTGGGCCTTCTACTTTAGCTGAAGCCACACCTTCGCCAATGGCCTCTCTTGGCTTCTCCTTCCCGGCTCCAATCCTGCTGAGCCCAGCGGCTCTCCTTAGGCCCTCATGCCTTCAAAACTAGCACCACATGGATGACTATTACATTACCAAGCTCCGCTGCCAGCATGAGGAATCACCATGGCTGCCTCTAGACCACAGTGTCTGTGTGCTAACTCTAAAGAAGACCTCTCATCTCAGTGATGCTTGTCCCTCCTTAATCACAGCTGATTCTGCAGTCCCAGCTTACCAGTGCAGATTGTCCCAGAAAAGCAGTGATTTAGTCTCTTGTTAATCACAGCTAATTCTTTAGATCCAGTTGACAAGAACCACAAATTCTTAAATATCACACAATGGCTCTGACAGAGTTTTGGCTCCCCTCTGAAACATCATAAGCCAGGATTCCATTGTCTGCATCTCTTATAGCATTCCTGTTTTCCAAGTTCCCACAAAACAGCCCATGAAACTATGTGCACTTTCCAAGTCAAAGTTCTGAAATCCTTCCACAATCCTCTCCAAAACGTCATGGTCAGGTCTATCATATCAATACCCCATCCCTGGTATCGATTCTATCTTAGCTGGGGTTTCTGTGGCTATGAGAATACACAATAACCAGAGGAAACTTGGGGAGGAAAGGATTTATTTTCCTTATACTTCCACTTTCCAGTCCATCATTAAGGAAAGTTGGGGCAGAAACTGGGAGGCAGGACTTGATGCAGAGACCAAGGAGGAAAAATGGCTTACTGGCTTCCTCAGCCTGATTTCTTATAACACACAGACTACCAGCCCAGGGACGGTGCCACTCACAGTGAGCTGGGCCCTCACACATCACTCATCAATTATGAAAATGGACTACAGGCTTCTCACAGGCCAAACTAGTGGGTAAATTTTATCAGTTGAGGTTCCTGCTTCCAAAATTACTCTGGCTTGTTTCAAGGAGACATAGAGCGAGCTAGCATACCCTCCCTGATCCATCTGCTCAGCGCCTCTTTGCCTGTACCTGCCACCCATCACTTATCTACGGTCACAGCTCCTGGCCCTGCCATCTCCCATTGACCTAAACCGCAGCCTGCACTTGATGGAACCTTGGATGATCACTTCAAGCACCTCCCAGGTCTGTGTGTCAGCTCAGATCACAAACCTGTATAACCTTAGGGACGGTCTTTTTTCAAAGTTCCATGATGACTTGACTTGACTTTATAGCTTGTGTTGGACCTGCTAACACTAATTTCATTTCTAGAGCCTTTACAACAAAGAATGAGGAGGTGAAATGAAGATGGGCTTTGGCAGGGGCCGCAGCCCCATACAGCTCATGACTTTTTCAGCCCTATAAAGGAAAAGTGGCCATTATCATTCACGGAAAAGCTGGTTAGCAGCACCTTGAAAATGAAGCTCACTGAACCGAATTCCTCTGTAAGTCCTTTGTCTCCTCAGTCAGGCACCCCCAATCACACTAACCACAGGCAGGGCGAGCTGCCCTTTCCTGCCTCCCCATCACTGTCAGAGCTGCAGGCCGGCCACACTCCACTCAACGCTCCCGTGCAGATTGTGCTCCGCTGAGCACGCAGCTATCTCTGCTGTATTTTAAAATACACAGCCATCATCTGCCATTTCATGGTCAGAACTTCCTTAGGAAGCTGCTGGAGTTAATCTGGAAAATCAATGGGAGGACTCAGCAGAGCAATTCAGGCTGTCTCTGTGTGGCAGCTGCCACCCTTCTCACCTGGAGGAGGGCAGGCATTGACACTTGCTGTTTACAGATGGGAGAACCTTGAGACCCCTCCCCCACCATCAACACACAATGAGCAGTAAAAGTTTCAGAGATAAAGATGAGGTCTAATTCCAATGTGCTTCAGGTCTGAAGGCAAGCAGCCTGCTCTGAAATCTTTTAATGCTACTATCCAGCCATTCTAGGACAGACTGCTTCCTGGTGTCTACCAAATAAGCAAAACAGGAACAATCCAGAGTGTTCGTAAGCATGATTCCGGAGGGAAGCCCTTCATGGTGGCCCTGCACACAGTTCGTGGACACCCACACAGGCACAGCGTGACAAGTCCCGCCCAAGTTAGTATGGGCTTCCATACAAGCAGAGCACATGAACTCCATCTCCTATAACCAGGACTGCCATGCAAATCCCACAAGCACACTCCAACTCAGCGTTGAACAGAGTCACTCACAGATAAAGCATGTGCACGCGTATGTGAACATAGCTCATAGACTCCCACACGGCCTCACAACACCCCAAATAAGCATCTGGATGAACAATGGGCACAGCTGAGAATAGCCTGTGACCAAAGGGCCACAGAGCGACACTGTTAAAATGGAGAGCAGCAAGCTGGGAAGACGGCTTGGTGATTGAGAGCAGCTGCTGCTCAGCAGAGGACTGGGGTTCAGTTCCCAGAACCCAAGTTGAGGCTCACAACCACCTCAGGGAATCCACGGAATCCCACGCTCCCTTCTGAGCCTGGGCCACCAGGTGCTCACACAGCACACAGCACACTCACACACCTGTAGGCAAAGTAGTCTTTTTTTTTTTTTTTTAAATATAGAGAGTGACAAAGGTAATTCCGGGATCAGAAATGGTAAGAGCAGCAGACACCTCTGAAAGCTCTCCGTGCTGCTGCTGTCATGCACAGGGCCTCACAGCGTGCTCTCAGCACTGTTAGCAACCGCTCTGGTTTATCGGTTTCCTTTATTTTGGAATGAGCTTTTGCCATGCTGCCCTGTCTGTCCCTGATCCTAGCCTCAAGCTACCCCTTCCTCGGCCTCCTGAAGAGCTAAGAGTACAAGCACACATGACTATATCCAGCTATTGAACATTGTTTTGTTTTACTTTATTTTTGAGGCAGGGTCTCACTGTGTAGTTCTGGCTAATAGAAGTCTCTAGATAGGCCAGGTTGTCCTCAGACTCAAAGATGCTTCCTCTGCTTCTTAAGTGCTGGGATTAAAGGCGTAGGCCACTACACTCAGTCTAGCCTTGTTTGAAAGAAGTGGAAACAATGACTAAAGAAATGAAATTCCTCATCAAAGATCATCCCACCAGTAAACTGACCAGATTAGGAGAAGCCACGCAAGGATGCTGCAGGAGGCTAGTGTTACAGGAAGGGATCAGAAGTGTAGGGCTGGTCATGGGCCCGCTGCCTTCTACGTACAAAGTGGGAGAGTCAGCTGCGGACTTGCAGTTTCTCCATGTTTCTGTCTCCTACTTCCTGTGCACCTGAACTTACGTGAAGAACACCACCCAGCAGACATCACATCTGCCATCCAGGATAGCACCTCATATACCTGCCATCAGCGCCTGGCTGTGGACATCCTATTGCTTGAAAACTCACCAAAAGTTAGGAACCCAAAGTTTTTTCCTCACTGTTTTCCTCACTGCGGTGACAAAAATGAGCAACGAAAGCAAGCAAGGAAGATTTGTCCAGACCCACGGCTGAAAGCGCAGGCCATCGTGGCGGCAGCGTGAGGCAGCGGGTCACGGCACACAGCCCAGAAGCAGAGGCAGACAGTGCAACGCTTACCTGCTTCCTCCCTCCCATCCGGCCCAGGAGGCCAGTGTGCACTATCTCAGAGGGCACCCAAGTCCCGGGCTTAATGTCACAGAGCTCTGTTAGGGAGGCCTTTGGTCCTTTATTGGACTTACACGCACATGTGCACAGGACAAACATGTCATTCACAGATGCACAAATACGTGTCATACAGATGCACACCCATGAACACAGGATAGAAAACGCACAGCAGCGCACACAGGTAGCACACACTAGAGCTCATCGACACACTCACGGTCTACTAACAGCACACTTCGCTCATACGCACACTGCCCCTTTCCACGGGCTGACTCTGTGGAGAGGCCTTCTCTGACATCTCCCCAGACTCCCCAGAGGCAGCTATGCCCTCCTTCCCCCTGCCGAGGCTCCTCTCCACCCCAGCGTGCTCTCATGCTCCCACAGGAACAGCATCACCTAACCACAGTAGAACTCACAGTGCTAGTAAATGGCATCTCGTGTGGAGTACCAAATGCACCCCAGCACCAGCAGCCTGGGTAAGCAGAGGACAAGGAAGGGCCGCTGA
The DNA here is from genome assembly GCF_907164565.1 of Psammomys obesus. Lineage (NCBI taxonomy): Eukaryota > Metazoa > Chordata > Mammalia > Rodentia > Muridae > Psammomys > Psammomys obesus. The sequence continues at coordinate 2,778,160 of NW_026590503.1, forward strand.
GGAGCGTGTCCTATTGCAGTGAGCCTGAAGCAGGCCTGTGAGAGGAGCAGCAACTTCAGAGGTGTGCACCCGTGAGGGGAGGAGAGAAAGCTTGTTGGCTTGGAGAAGCATGGCTCCCACACTTTTAGAGAGCCTGGGAAGCCCCGCTGTGCTGAGCCTGGCAAGGGCATTGTCACTTTATAGATAGGGTCCTTGTCTTTGAACAACTGGCCTGAAAGCACTGCTGAGCTGATCCTTTGAATCTGCATTCCTGCCTGTTCACAGGACAGGACCTCAGCACTTCAAACACAGAGCTTGGCCAAATTAGTCCCAGGTAGGTGAGTGTGGGTGGCCCAAGCTGGGTTGGGAGGGAGCCTCCCTCAGTGTAACACCACGAGAGCTTACCCAGACAGCACACACACCCTGGGCTCCTTATCTCTGCACACCAGTGGGATGAAGCAGGGTGGGTGCTTGCCTGGCTCTCACACTGGCCCCAGGTCATGAGGGCACTGCATGATACAGCCTGGCTATAGCCCATTGCCAAAGCAGCCAGTAGAAATAGGGCTATCTCAAGCCAGAGGTGAAGTGAGAGCCTTGTGACCTTGGCATGGTCCCAGAGCTCCATGGGAAGTGGGGATTTCCTCCTGTCTACTCCTCTCATTTCCATGGCTACACATCACCATCCAGTCTGCTGGATCTACTCTTTCCCAGGCCCACGTGGTGCCTCCAGTACAAGCCAGTGCGTGTGATCTGTGTGGCTCGCCTTCTATTCTTCCAGCGCTCCTGTTCCCTAACCATGAGCTTCCCTTCCAAAGCTGGTTCTGCATTATACTGGTTCCGCAGTCTTTTTTCCAGGCAAGCACGGCTATATGGCAATGGGGGGAGGGGAGGAGGTGGCATCTATACACACTTGCCAAATTTAACAGTCAATTTCCTCCTCCTGGGGACACAGCTCCCTCCTTGGACCTGCGCTGCTGCTGTTCCCACCTGCCATTTCCTCCTGCAGCCCTGCACACTCTGACTTTACCCCATCCCGTGGGCCTGCAGATGCTGCCTCCCCTTCAGACTCTCCGGAACAACTTCATAAAAGTGATAAAAATAGATGGCAGAGGCGCACTCCGTGCGTCAGAAAACAGGCTGGGAGAGCTTGCTTCTCTATCATGGCAGTGATGAGGTAAGGGGTCAGGGTTTACTTCCTTCTTCTCACAGGACATCCAGATTTACATACGTCCCTGCTTTTTAGAGAACGGTGTACAATTGTTGAGACGTCACAGCTGATCTGAGAGCCTGACCACAGATTTGCTGAAACCCTGCTCCAGAGAACCCCAACTTCCTAATTAATCTGACACAGGTGCAAGTGCACAACAGCAGTGAGGCCAAGTGCCCTTTCCAGTGCTGGCAACAGCAGAGACACCCAGCAGGAACCCGCTGAAGACAGGGCAGGGCAGAGTCAGCCAGAGCCATGCTGCTTTCTTTCTGTGGCTCCTGCAAACAGTGTGGGCATCTGTTTTGACTGGCCACGGAGGCATGGCCAAGAGTGAGGACAAGGAAGGTCCCAACGCAGAATCTCAACATAGCAGCACTACATTTTCTGCTTCCAAAGGCCAGCAGCAGAGGAAATGAGCCGTTCCGACAGGTCCTGCTCCACAGAGGGGCCAGGGCTTCAGGGAGACTAAGTGCTCTGCAGGTGGGCTCTTCACTGCGAGGATGGCTTTGATGCCACCCAAAAGGGAAAGAGACCACTGAGGAAGCTGTCCTTTTTTTACGGGGTAAGAGGGGACACACAGCTGGTTGCCATGGGGAGAAGCCTAAAAGGACAATGTTTTCACAAAGGTGCCTATCTAAAATAGGGCAACTGAGGCCAAGGCCCGGGGCAGCGTGGTGGCTGAAGGGCCTTTCATCCTCGCACACGGGACATGCTACCCAGTGTCAGATTGCACAACAGGCAAGCATGACACACACTGACACACGGTGCTCAACATGCAGGGCAGAACACATGAGAGCCCACATCACACACAGACCACACGACTCAGGCCACAGCACACATATATCACAAAACGCACTTGGGATGATACCCTGCCTAATGTACACAATCACACAACCTACTGGGCACACACAGCAAGAGACGTTCACTAGCATTGAACACAGGGCACCACTAACAATCACATCCTGCACAAAACCAGATATATATATATATATATATATATATTAGAAGTATACGTCATGTATGTATAACATGTATGGGTCCCCAAAAGTAGACTCAGGCTGACCCCTGCTGACTCCCTGGTGCTGGAGCTTTTCTTTCTCTTGTTACATTCAGATCAAAATGAAAGCCCAGACAGTGTCCTGAAGCCACGAGAAATAGTTTCCCTCTAAACGGTCTCTGTGCTTGGACTATTTGTTGGAAAATAGGTATAGCTTTCAGAGCTTCAACAGGCAAGGAGCCTGCAGGGAGTTAAACCCTAAGACCATCAAGTCCTGCTCTGCACATGCTGTCCATTGTCCCTGAGAGTGTGGGCATTCCCTGCAGAGAGCGACCTGGGCCAGAGCTCACTACCTACCCGTGGCTGTCCTCTGCAATCTCCATCAGCAGGGAGACCCTACGTGCAGGGTACAGGGTCATCAACAGGAGCAGGCAGGGCTTTGCGTAGCCTGAAGCCCAGGAGGCCCCTTCTAGCTGGGCAGCCCCCTGCACCACCACCCTCCAGGGTCTCGGGTCCTGGGGGATAGAAGCCAGAGTCTCCGCTCACTTGCTTCCTGTGAGGATATATCCTTGCTGCTCCTCCTCAGAAGGCTGGGCTTGTAGCTGCAGACCCCCACCAGGGGGGCCCTGTGCTGCAGACTTGCGGTGCTGCTCATCCTCCCACATCTCTGGAGCTCGGGGTTGGAACTGGTCCTCAAGCCGCCACGGCTGGGGCTCCGAGTCTGGCTTCCTCTCCAGCAGGTCTTTGGAGTAAGTCCGGCTCCTCACATGCTCCACCCCAGCAGTCTCCTCTTCTGAAGACAAGGCCTCCTCGGGCTGCCCTGACTTCTTCACCTCTGCTCTGGAGGGCTTTTCCAGAGGGGGAGGGTCGGGCGATAGAGGAGAGCCCCGGTCCTTCAGGAGGTCCCCAAGTTGGACACTCAGACGGCTGACCTAATGAAGAAGTAACACCCATGAGATGACAACCGAGAAGGCCCTGTCAGCACATACTGTAGAAGTGGAGTCACGTGGCCGGTGGCAGCAGGCCACTCTGAAGGGAGACATTGGTCTGTGTGCAGAACCGGGTCTGGAGGAGACACCCGTCATGTGTTTCAGTCACGCCATGGTGCTCCCTCCTACTCCTCCACCCTCTCTTGCAATCTTTCTCAAGGATCCAGTTTTGTATTTGATGCACATCTTCATCATGCCTAGTTTTAGAAATTATCCACGTGATTTCAAGATCCCTCCAGGAGCAATGAACACCTAACCACTATCCCACATCCTGGTCATCTGCGGAGCTCTCCCTCATACAAAACCAGTGCAGTGGACACTTTGTATGTGTGAATGCACTCTTTATATAAACTCCAGGAGTTTGTAAAACACCCATTACAGAGACAGGAAAACTGACGTGGGAGCTAGCCTTGGACTGAGCCCATTGTGGAGACATGTATTTATGTTCTAGTGACATTCTGGTCCTGGGAAAGATGGCATTCTCCCACCTGCCCCTTTGGACAAGCCCCGGCGTCCACCAGGAGGGTTCTATGATTGTGGTTCATGGTTTTATACCCAGCACTCGTTTGCCCCCACAAGCCTCATTTCATCATTCCCATGCCCTGGCCTCTGCTTCAGATGCTCACCTTTACAGAACCTTACAGGACATCAGATGATCACAGAATTGGAAATCAGCAGTTCCAAATTTTGAAGTAAGGCTTAACCTATATCAAGGGTGCTATTTCCATGAGGACAGTGCCTCCAAAGTGTGACTCATGATTTTTGCAGAAGCAAAAGTCCTTATCATTTCAGTGGAGTGGTCTTAATCATAACATTTTATTTATGACTCTACACTAGGCAGGAACTGTAGGTTTGATTTCTTTCACAACTTATCTCACCAAATACATATATGTAAAAAATAAATAACTGTGGGGGAGATCATTCCCTCTTCACTAGAATACAATAGTTTACTCCAATTTTGATTTGCAATAATACATGGCAGTTAGTTAGCCAGTAGGGGCTTTTGAAAGACAGTAGATTGGGGAATAATGATCTCTCAGATAAAGCTGACTACGAGGAAAAGCTGTCACTAAAGAGAAAGAGCTCAGAGAATCCAATACTCAAAGCAAAAGAGAACAAGTCAATGCGACACCCAGAACAGAGACGGGCCAAAACTCAGCAAGGGTAGGATGAGGCAAGGAGACACAAGTGATGGCTTCACCAAGTTCAGGTCCAGGGGCCTCTGCTCTGAATTCTGAGACTACAACCTTGAGGACTGTGGGTCCTGGGGGGCATCCATTACAGTCCCCAAATCCAGGAGCTGTTTCCGCACCCACTTCTCCATCACCCTCAGACAGACGCCCCACTGTGGATGGGACTTTACTTTGCTGATGTTCCCTGCTGGCACCATTAGGGGATCCACAGGCAAGCAAGGTGATGTCCGCAGCTTTATAGACCACATGGTAACCCTGCCACCCAAGCAGACTTTTCTGCTTAAGACTTACGTTAGAGACCACAAGTACTCAAGCAAGACCCCCAAAATGTAATAAAGCTTTTGGGTATTGCGACGCACAGTACATAGGTGCCGGCTGACTCAGCCCTTTCACGGGCCGCCCTAGACATCATAATAGCGTGCCCTACAACTCTGTGACTGTCCACAGCATCAGGCTGGGAAGCTGAGGCAGTGCCAGGTGCTCAGGGGCCCATGGTTCCCAGCCAGGAAGCCTCAGAGGCAGGATGTAGGACTTGGCAAGTCTGTGAAATGAACCTGTGATGTTCTTATGGAAGAGAGATTTCTGAGAATATTAATTCCCCATTTTGAATGCACTATATTTTCATGTCTCTAATGGCTAATCATGCATTTATAATCTAAAAATGTATGACATTCTATAGGTCTATACAATTGTGGGTGCACTCTGTTGTTTTCTCAATTTGAAGATTATGAGGATTTTCCCTGTGCCTTTCCAGCAGGTAGGAAACTACATTTCATACATAGAAAGATGATTAATAATAGCATGATTTTAGGTCACTGTGGTGTCATCTTACCTCCTTGTACACTGGGCCATCCACTTCCGATAGTCTGTGATCTGTAAAAGACAGAAGCATGTCATCCCAGTTCCTGAAAGACATCCACACAGTGTCCCTCTGCGTGGCAGGACAACCATGCAGAGCACGGTCCTCGCATGCATGTGAGGGGGAACAGCATGCCACGTGTCTACACGGAGGAACACTGCACGCTGCAGAACAGGCGATGATAACCCTTCCAGCCTGTGGCCGTTGAGGGGACAACTAACCAGAGCAGACGCACCGGGGTACATAACCTGTACAGCATCTTCTGTGTCTGCCTTAGCACGGAGGACCCCATGCCTCACCGCAGTTAACAGTTAACAGATAAAATCACACGCGTCTACCCAGCTACTTCATTTTAAACACGGTGGGGGCTATTGCTGTGAGAAAACAGCATGGCCAAAAGCAACGTGGGGAAGATTGAGTTCATTTCAGCGCATAGTTTACAATCCACCGTTGAGGAAGTCCGAGCAGGAACCAAGGCAGGGACCACAGAGGGTCACTGTTTTACAAGCTCCCTAATCATAGCTTACTCAGCTTGCTTTTTGTATAACCCCAAAACACCTGTCCAGGGTGGCATCACCCACAGTAGGCTGTGCCCCTTCATGTCAAGCGTTAATCAAGAGAATACCCTTCAGACTTTTCTGTCAGCCAATAAGATGGAGGCATTTTCTCAGCTGAGGTTCCCTCTTCCCAGATGACTCCAGCTTGTGTCAAGTCGAGGGGAAAATAACTCACCAGAGCAGATGCCCAGTGTATGTAACTCAGGGCACATCCCCCAATTCCTAGGGGGCTCTAGATCTTCCTATACTTGGTTCCCTCTTTGACACTGGTGACCTGCCTGTGCTGGAGACAACAGACTGGACCTCAAATGCGGCTTTCAACAGGGTTTTGTATGCCTACCATGTTCAGAGCTCAGCGCCTCAGAGGCCCACCTGCCTTGAGCCACTCCGGGTAAGAGAGGGCATGCTGCTGCCTGCCACTGCCAGCAGCCAAATAGGTAGATACGGACACTTGAATGAACCCTTTTCAGTTTACTGTTCAAATATTTGACAGTGCATACTGGCATGACCCACTCAAAGACACTCTCCATCACTCCTAGGTTTTCCTAATTCTGAACCTCAGCACGCAGGAATCAAACCTCCTCCCTGAGAGCAATTTGCCATTCAATGTAATTGCTCTGGTAAGCTTAGTCTGTTAAGAAAGCTTTTAGAGGCAAAAGTTCAAACAGATAAAAATCTTTAATACAAATCCATCTCTCCAGCAGAAAGAATGCACTTATGGCCTGGTGGGTAGGACTCTCCCCTCCCCACACCTCCTCCTCTCCCTCTGTCCTTACCACCTCCCTATTCCCTCACACTTCTTCCCCTCTGCATGGCATGGTCTCACTCCTCCCCCAGGGTCCCCCCTTCTCCGACCCCTCCAGTCCTTCCCCCTCCTCCGACAACTCTGGTCCTTCCCCATGACCACCCAGCCACAGAGGACGGCAGGAGCAGGAGGTCACCTTCAGGCATTGCTTCTGGGGCATCAGCCTGCCCCCTGGGCTGTGCCTCAGCCCCTCCCCCTCGGCTACCCTGGCTTCCCGCTGCAGGATCACCTTGTAGGGCCCCAGCAACCGAGTCTGCCGAGTCTGTGGTCTCCTCCAACCTCAGCGGGCCCAGGCGCTCCACCTCAGCCTGCTGCTGCAGATCCTTCGGGAGACTCCGCAGGAACGTGTCTGGGGGCACAAAGTCAGAGCTGGTGAGCTGGACAGCATGAGAAGCAGCCCAGCTTCAAGAAGAAGTTTTCTGTGTTTAGCTGGACATAAAGCCACAGAGAAGGCAGGGCCTCTGACTGCCCAGGGAAGGAGACAGGGAGGTCTCACCAGCAACTACAGTTTCAGCTGGGGAACAGCTTGCTTCTCACTGGCAAGCCTTCAGGTTATCAACACATGGTCATTAGCCATGCTTGGCTCTCCTAGAACAGAGAGCAACTACAGGACAAACGGAGACTTGGGCTCACATGCCACTGTCCCCCTCCACCTAACCCACTCAGATGCTGCCAGCGAGACGGTGGCCATATTTCTTGAAGCTCATGGAGAACTTCCTCAGCCAAGCGCTCTGACTGGCATGGCAATGTGTCTGCATAGCTCTGAAGCCCACTGGTCCTTGTGCAAAGTGTAAAACAAGCTCAGAGGTAGGTTCCCCAAGTAAATCTTTACTGAGAATGAGCAAACAAACTGGGGCTCAGGAACTGTCGCTGCCTGGGGCCTAGAACCTTCCTGTAGGCTAGGGCCCAGAGGAGAAAGCATGGGACCACACCCCTGCTGAAGCCCTCACAGGGATAGCTCTAGCCAACACCTATGCAGAAGTCAGGGTAGGGACTGTGATACCAAATATAAGGCAGAAAGGCGATGCTTTTTAAAGAGCCTTCACATACTAGTCATAGCCACATATTCGCCACATTTTTATATTCTCCAGCACCTCAAATAGTCCTCCAACAGTGTAGGGAAGGACAAGGCCCCACGGAGGTGAGACAGGTGGGGGTCCATGGACGAGGGACAGTTTATGTCAGCACAGACCTAGGCTCTGCGCCCTTCTTCTGTATTGGCTTTGGGCTTCCTTGTTCAGCCAACAGTGGCCATGTAACTCTTTTACAATGAGAAAGAACCACACAAACATTGTCTCAGGCCCAGCACATGCTTCTCTGTGAGTGTTTCCCTCTCTCTCCTTCCCCCTCCCCCAACTTTTCTCCCCTTCCCTCCCATCTTCCTTTCTTCCCTGCTTTGATGCAAGACCCCACTGGTTCCACCTATTACACAGCTGCTGGTGTCAGGCATCCTCCATCACGGACAGATGTGGGTTGGGAAAACAAGGCTCACTCCCCAGCAGCCGCCCAGTTTTGCTTCCGAACAAGTTCTAGAACTCAGTGTGAGGCTGAGGGCAGGGAAATTCCTTCTCTTCGGGATCAGATGTCTGGGGTCATAGGCAGTGGCTGGAATTAAAGATCTAGCATACTGAGAGTCTATGGCGGGACCTTGAAATCTACGCACAAGTATACGGTAGGTGGGCATGCAGTGAGGAAGCCATGTGAAAGGAGAAACGCGCAAGGCCAACAAGAGACAGGGTGTGTATCGGGACATGCTGCGACTCCCTGCTGCCGCTCTCTCATAGAGCCCCGTCAGCAGGGCACTGAAGACCACATCTTCAAGGAGGGAAAGCAAAAGATTGGTGCCATGAGGTTCGGGATAATGCAGAAATTTAGCTGGTGCTGGGAGACCCTCTAGCAGGGGCTGCTAACGCCTCCATCTCTTCTGTGTGCAGAGCCAAGTACAGTGGGAAGGCTTGCACAGAAGGGAGCTGAGACTCGACCGTGACTTCCAACAACAAGAGAAAATATGACCGAGGACATTCAGCCAGGACCACACAGGCCAAAGGGAAAACCAGGGTAAACTCTGCAGGGTCATAGAAGAAAAACCTATGGATGGGCTTAACCACAGGCCAGAAGCAGGCAATTAGGGGAAAATCTGAAAACAGCAGAAGTTACACAATGAGAAGATCACAGAATCTCAGCAACCTGAGAGGCGGGGCAGGCCACACTGCACTCCCAGTGCAGGGCACAGACGTGTCCAAGAAGTCGGCAGGCCAACTGTAGAGCCTCACCTGTCCCTCTGCTCCAAACCCAGTGCCCCAGTCTCGTACCCAGCTCTGCAGCAGAACACCTGTGGCAAAGTCCCTCCATCCCACCCCTACCCCCAGTGGCTCACACAAATCTCCACCTCCTAGCCTCCCTCCCGGACTCATTGCTTTACCCCAGTCCCCGACTCCAGAAGGCACTATCTGGGAACCCTCAGGCTCCGACCAGGGAAACAGGCACACTAACTGCAGACCTTACCTCTTCCCTCTTTCCTCCAAGTGTACTCCCCCAGTCTCATCCTTCTGGAGCAGATAAGCTGCTATGGCTTCTCCTCACTATCTATTCCCAAGGGACGTAGCAGATCCTGGTAGCACACCCTTCTTTCTTCCCTCTTGTGGAACCCTTCATCCTTCACCCCCCAGGGCTAGCCTCATTCCCAAATATCAGCTTCCACTACCCAGAACCCCCAGTAGCCACACATATCAGTACCGGAGAAAAATTTCCTATCAGGCAACACACAGCCACTAAAATCTCCAAAGGCCCAGAGAGGAAAACAGAAGCCAAATACAAAACACCTTCCCAACAAAGACAAGACCAGATCTCAACACCTAGAATTACAATCCTCCTAATTCCAGATGCCTCGATGACAGCATAAAAGTGCAATTGATAACAGCCAGAACAATATCTCCAGTAGAAGCCAGCAACCCTACCACAGCAGGCCCTAAGTATTTCAACATAGCTGAAACACAAGAAAAGTTCATTAAAACAGCCTTTATGAATATAATAGAAAGTAATACATCCCTTAAAGAAATCCATGAACATACAAACAGTGGAAGGAAATAAATAAAACTGTTCAAGATCTGAAAGTGGAAATACAGTCAATAAAGAAAACCCAAACAGAAAAATATGGAAATGAACACTGTAGAAACTCAAACAGGCACCTCAGTGGCAAATCTTACCAACAGAATATAAGAGATAAAGAGAAACTCCCAAGCACTGAAGACATAATAGAAAAAAAAATGTATACCTCAGTCAAAGAAAATGTTCAACCTACAAAATTCCTGGCACAAAACATCCAGGAAATATGTGACAGCATAAAAAGACCAAATCTAATATTAATAGGAATAGAGGAAGGAGGAAAAATCCAGGTCAAAGAAACAGAAAATATTTTCAACAAAATCATAGAAAAAAATTTCCTAATCTAAAGGAGATGCCTATCAAGGTAAGAAGCATACAGAACATCAAATAGGCTAGGCCAGAAAAGAATTTCTCCTCAGTATGTAATAACTCAAAACATACAGAACAAAGAAAGAATATAAAAGCCGCAAGGGAAAGACCAAGCAATGTAAAGGCAGACCTCAGCCTAACATCTAACTTCTCGGTGGAGACTCGAAATGCAAGAAGGGCCTGGACAGATGTGTTACAGACTAAGAGACCACAGATGCCAGCCTAGACTGCTATAGCCAGCAAAACTTTCAATGTACTAGAGGCAGAAAATAAGACATTGCTTGATAAAACCAAATTTAAATAATGTCTATCTACAAATCCAGTGCTAGAGCAGGGGCTAGAAGGCAAACTCTAACCTAAAGAAGTTAACCCCACCCAAGATAACACAAAGAACATTCTCTGTAGGACACAATGAAGGTGGTTCGAAGAGGCAAGTTCTTAGAACTAAGTGCCTCCCTGAAACAACTGGAGAGATCTCACATCACATCTGAAAGTTCTAGAACAAACAGAAGAACACACATGAAGGAAGTAGATGGCAGGAAATAAGCAAACTCAGGGCTGAAATCAATAAACTAGAAACAAACAAACAAAATACAAAGAATCAGTGAAACAAAGAGTTGGTTCTTTCGGAAGATCAGTAAGACTGATAAACTCTTATTCAAATTAAATCAAAGGGGGTAAGAGGAGAAATGAATTAACAAAATCAGAAACGAAAAGCATAACATAACAACAAACAATAAGGAAATCCAAATATCACAAGGACATATTTTAAAAAGCTACTCTCCAAAAATTAAAAAATGTAAAAGAAATGGATAAGTTACTCGATACATACCACTTACCAAAGTTAAAGCAAGATCAGATAAACAATTTACATAGACCTGTAACCCCTAGTGAAATAAGAGCAATGATGAAGAGTCTCCCAGCCAGAAAAAGCTCGGGGCCAGATGGCTTTAACACAGAATTCTCCCAGACTTTCAAAGAAGAGTTAACCCCAATACACCTTAAATTATTTCACAAAATTGAAGCAGAAGGAACATTGCTCAGTTTGTTTTATGAGGCCAAAGTCACCCTGATACCCAAACAACACAAAACTTTAACAAAGAAAGAATACAGACCACTTTCCCTTTAAAACATAGATAGAAAAAATACTTGTGAACTAAATCCAAGAACACATCAAAAAGATCATCTACCATGATTAAGTAGGCTTCATCCCAGAGATGCCAGGATGGCTCAACATATGTAAATTGATAAATTATAAATCCACCATATAAGCAAACTGAAAGACAAAAACTGCATGATCAGCTCATCAGATTCTGGAAAGACCTTTGACAAAATTCAACATCCCTTCACCATAAAAGTCCTGGAGTTATTTGGAATACAAGGGACATACCTCAAAATACTAAAAGTAGTTTACAGCAAGCCTATAATGAACATCAACCTAAATGGAGAGAAACTCTAAACAATTCCACTAAAATCAGGAACAAGAAAATACTGCCTACTCTCTATATACCTATTCAATATAGTACTTGAAGTCTGAGCTAGACTTCAATTTAAAGAGATCAAGGGAGTAGAAGTAAGAAAAGAAGATGTCAAAGTAAGAATAAGAAATTATTTTGATCAACTATACATTTGATAGAGGGCTAGTATCCAAAATATATAAATTCAGGAAACTAGACATAAATAAAACAAGCAAAAAACAATTAAAATACGGTACAGGTACAGAGGAAGTCCCAAGAGGAAACTCAAATAGCTGAAAACAACTAAAAGAAATGTTCAACATTCTTAGTGATCAAGGAAATGCCAACTAAAACTACTTTGAGATTTTTGTCCTACACCTGCCGAACAGCTAAGATCAATAAAACAAGTGACAGCTGGCCCTGGTGAGGGTGCGGGATAAGGAGGGTGCCCATCCGTTGGTGGTGGGAGCGCAAACTCGAGTCACTGTGGAAGGCAGCGTGTCAGCGCTTCAGGAAGATGGGGTCATCTGCCTCAGGGTCCATCCATACCACTCTTGAGCATATTCCTCCAAACACTTATCCTACTACAGAGACGTTTGTCCAGTCAGGTTCATTGCTGCTCTGTTCATAAAACAGAAGCTGGAAACAACCTAGATGTCCCCCAACAGAAGAACGGATTAAGAATATGCAGTTCATCCATGCAACGGAGTGTTACTGAGCTATTAAAAAGCAAAATTTGGAGGTAAATGGGTGGAACTAGAAAACATCATCCCAAGTGAGGTATCTCAGATCCAGAATGACAAGTTTGGATGCATTCATTTATATGTTATATTAGCTGTTAAGTTGATGTCAGCTAAGCTACAGTCTGCAGAACTACTGAGGTAGGGTATAGAGCAAAGGATTCTTGTGGACAGCTCTCATTAGGAAATGGAAATAGTGATAGAAGGGGCTGGAACTAGAGGTTCAAGTGGGAAGAAAGTAGTGGGAGGAAATGTGGGGAAAGATATCTAAAATTAAGGGCTATCTGAGGAATAACAGGGAAAGCTAATACAGCAGAAGCTTCCTAAAATATTTACATATATGAAGGCTATCTAAAGGAAATTGCCAAATAATGGGAGAGTCCCAACAGGCTATATAATGAAACTTGTCATCTTGTCACCAAATGAAGCTTCCAATACTGGGACCGGGTTATATATAGTTGAGTTGTTGGCCAAAGGGGACCCACGGGAAACCTCAAACAACCCAGACTGTTGCCAAGACTATAGAGTGCTCTTCACAAACTGACAAGGAGCCATTACTAAAGACAACAGCTTCAGGATGCATTAAACATGGAAAAGCTGAGACATTGCCTACAGAGAGCTTTCACCCTGATGTTCTAGCATCTTTGGTACAGGAAGCTACTCTGCATGCTGCCAAAAGAAAAACATAAGCACTAAGCCAGCCACAATCCCTCTGATCTACAATGGTGTCCTGCCTGAAGGACATGCTAATGCAATGGTGGCACAAAGCTTGTGGGAGTGACCATAATATCTGATTCGACTTAAGGCCCACTCTACAAGATGGAACCCATACCTGACACTGATTTGCCTGACCAAGAAGCAGAGACTAGATAGCTGAAAGACCTAGGTTAAAACCAAATTTTAAGTTCTAAAAAGAAGTATCAACAATGATTCCTTATGAATTCTGCTATACTCATAGATCAGTGCCTTGCTCATTCTTCACCAGCAAAGCTTCCTCCTGCAGCAGATGGGAACAAATACAGAGACCCACAGCCAGATGGTAGGTAGAGAGTGAGAGACTTTGCAACACTCAGTCCTAAATCTCTCCCCTCAGATCTCAAGGAACACCAGGAAAAGAGAGATAGATGACGGGGTCAGAGAAGATGGCATGTATTCTGGAGGTACATGAAAGAGACAGTAGTCTGCCCATGTGGTTGGAGGGGAGATGAAATCCACAGTCCTTGTCAGAGGTTCAGCAATCACTCAAATACATGTGCTGTCCATCAGGGGTACTGCACTCCCCGAGGACAGAGATTGACAGCGAGTGTCCACTCTGAGCCAGAGGGGAGCAGGGCTGGGGTGGGCAGCAGTGCCACAAACCCACAGTCCACCTTGAGTGAAGAGAGCCAGCAGCATCACTGGCGGCCTCATTGGACCTTGTCACTTCAGACCAGCAACCGTCAGCAGGTGCCGGCCAGCGATGCTCTGTGCGGTGCTGGGTGTGGTCACTCAAACACATGTCTGTCTGTCCATGCATCTCATTCAATGCAAAGTCCACCTCAGCAGCAACAGAATGGCGGACTGTGTCTGCTGGAGGCCAACTTTCTTTTTGTAAGCGTTCTACTCTGACATCTCTTTATCTGACGCTTCTATGTGAAGCTCAGCTCTGTGTCTCCATCTCCCTGAGGTGCATCGACAGTGCTACCAGTCTCTGCGATCGCCCAGATCCACACTGGGCCTCACACAGACCCTTGACCTTCTTGGAGTGGAAACATCTGGTTCGTACAAATAAGGGATATGGGCCCCTTGTGATCTTGCTTTTGAGCTAGAATTACACACTTCGAGGGCACTGTTCATTTCCTCCTCCCATCACCAGGCAGCAGGGGGCTCTGGACACGGAAGCAGTGTGGACCCATGTAGGCAAGCGTGTCACACTGACCACAGAGCACACAGAGATTGTGTAGTTTCCAAAAACCTTCCCTCCTACTCCATACTCCAGTGCAAAGCGATGTGCCCACGCCCAGGAGCGGCGGGCCTGTGACAGCCCTGGACAGACCCACAGATTCAGCTAAGTGCAATCTGTCCCTCAGCTGACCTCAGCTCTGAAGGCTCTACTGCGGGATCTGCAAGGGTGCAGCAGAATGACATGTCTGGTCAGCACAAGTCCTACAGCTGAGAGGAGAGAGGGCTTGGGTCATTCGGACCCGGTTTGCCAAAGAGTCTTCAGAGCCTTGCAGGGAGTTTCTGTTACAAAAGAATCCACAGCGGCCTTTGCCCCGGTTGAAGCTCCTCGTTCAGTGAGAACTCATTACAGTTCCAGTCAAACTATCGTGCAGCCTTTTCTGGACTCTCCACGTTACTCTGGAAGGTAAGCATGTGGGATCAGTCGTGAGCAAGTTACAGACCGGCTCTGCATGAGTGAGGACGCAGGAAGACAAATAATGTTTTACACAGTGCCCCTCTCTCACTTCCTCCAGTGGACACAAGGCCAAGCTCACCACGGCACACACCTTCTCTTCCTCATGAGCAGGAAAAGTACCACAGTGTGTCTTAGGTTGTTGTCAGTACTGAGCTCATCTTTACATGGGACAAAGAGAGCATGCAGCCCCAGGAACTGGCATATCAACCAGAGAGACTTTCCAGGTAGCAAAGGAGGCGGCAACAGAAAGTAAACAAGGATGGAGCTTACCACGGCAAACCTGGAAGAGCCAGCCATGCACAGGCCTTTGCTCGGGCTGTAGGCAAAGAGCTACCCGAAGCCATGGGTACCATGTTCTCAGGGATTACCTCCTCTCCTTCCATCACCGGGGCTAAGGCTTTGAGGCCCAAGCATGTCACAACACCCTTCCTATGGCACTATGCCCCTTAGAGCTGTGGAGCTAGATTACTCAGCAGAAGAGCTGACTGCATTAGGAGAAAAACAGAGGAGCACTGCTGTGTCCCAAAAATGACTCCACAAGGCAGAGAGATGAAACTGAGGCATAGATTGGGAGTCCCACACCAGAGACGGCCTGAGTCTTGGCCCAGAATTCAGTGTGTGTTGATCTCATTGTAACTATTCTTTTATTGGGCAACAAAGGCCAATAAGGTAAACATTCCTGGTCCAGTGATGTCATATCATTAGGCCCTAAGATGTGCAGCCAAGCACAGGCCAACTACAGTCTCTCAATATGCCCATTAACCAGGTTAGTATCGAACTTTGAAATTTGAAGAGATGGTTCAATGGTTAAAAAGATGGTTAAAAAAGAACACTTGTTCTTGCAGAGGACCCTAACACTGGCTCACAACCACACCAGCTCTAGTTCTACGGGGTCAGATACTCTTTTCTCACCTTTAGGCCTGCGCATGGTTCACATACATATAGGCAGGCAAGACACTCATACATATAAAATAAAATCTTCTTAATTTTTTATAAAGATGAGCCCAGTGTGGTGCTGCACGTCTGTAATCCTGGCACTCAGGGAGGCAGAGGCAGGCAGATCACTGTGAGTTTGAGGCTAACCTGGTCTAGCCTGGTTGACAAAGCAAGTCAAGGACAGCCAGGGCTATACAGAGAAACCATGTATCAAAAAAACAACTTTTTAAAAAGATTTATGATTTTCAGTACTATTCTTTATCAAAGTATAAGCTTAAAATTGAAAATAAAATGTGATTTCAGTTATTAAAGTCAAGGCCCAAGCTCCACTCATTTACCCATCCACTCAAGCGCGCGCGCGCGCACACACACACACACACACACACACACACACACACACACACTCCACCCATCCACGCATCCTTCTACACATCCATCCATCATTGATCTCTCCACATACCTATCAATCAACAAACCCACCTAACCGTCCACCCATTGATCGCCATCCTCTGTGAAGTGTTGGTGTCACAGAATTGTACCACACTTGGCTCACCGCATCCTAATGGTTGGCCTTGCCCATAAGTTAAGTTTGCTTGTGATATATACTAAGTCTTTCTAGATTCAAAATATTTTGGGGTGTGTATAGATATGCATACGTTATATATGCATGGCTGGTGTTTACAGATACATATACATGCTGTATGTGTGCAGCATATTTGTATGTTTGTATTTTGTGTGTTTAAGAACAATATTGTAGTCTTCTAGACAATTATGCTCTTGGCTTTCAATCTTCTCTTCAGGGGCTGACGCAAGAGGATCTGGCAGGAGAGGCCAGCTGGGTTATATAACGAGTTCATGTCTCAAAATAAAACAAGCTCCATAAGCTGGGTGAGTGACATTTCCTACCACTATTGTTTCCACTTGAAATAGACAGGTATTCAGGATGACTTGTGTCACCCAACCTGTCACTTATTTCAGTGTTCACGAAGCAACTTTCTCTCCAGAATTCCAACTAAATAGCCTCCAAACTTTTGCAAAATAATCTATTTGTAAACCACTGCATGCATTTTACCCTGCAGACTGACAGGCTGACACAAGAAAACCATCTATCCAAACTTACTCTAAACCTTTAAAATAGTCCAGGTCTAAAACTCGGCTGTTTTGAAAAGATCTTAAATTTTTTATAATAACTTACTGTTATTATCAAACAAAGGTAGCCCAATTAATTTACTGATTTAAAAAAAATAAAATGTGAATTACATCTTATCAGGGGTTGGAGCTTAATGTTTAACCTTGGAGTCTGAGTTATCAAAGCAAAAGTGTAATTTAGGTATTTTATAGAATAATAAAAAAGTATGAAAATGAAATAGAATAAAAAGGAATTAAAACAGTTTGGGGCTGTATGTCAAGCCTTGCTGTAAGCATATGAGATGTAGTTGGTCTGTGTTCTTGCAGCACAGTACAGAGATGAGTCAATACAACCACAAATCAGGAGGCTGTTGAGAAGATGCTGCTCTCTGCATGGATACCAAGAGGGGCCATAATGTGACTCAGACCCAGCACACACTCCGAGTGCGCTTTCCAGGGCAGGAACATACTTCTGCAGAAGAACAGCAGCTTTTCACAAGTCTTGAGTAAACCCCATTGCTCTGGTGAACACCACAGCCGAACAGTCCAATCTGCAGGAGCAGGCTCTCCCCAGAGCCTCCACTAGCACAGGTAGGCTTTTTTTTATATGTGTGTATACACACACACACACATATATATATATATGTATACACACACACACACACACACATATGTATATAACAAAGAAAATAAAAAGCCTTGACTTCTTGGCTGATGCTACCTCAGCAGCAGGTCAGTTGTGATGCTCAATCCTGCAAGTGACATTTCCCGTTTCCTGCCTATAGTCCAGAAGTTCCTGCAAACAACACCAGGGCTTACAGCCTCTCCGCTGCCCTGGAAAGGCCTTTTCCACTCCAGATGCAAACTCACCTCCAGTTCTACATTATGTGGTAATCAGTGGGCAGCAGCCAGGATGGAATGGAAGAGGGAACAGGAATCATCATGGTTCTGCAGACCCTGCTTTGTAGCTGATTAAAACAGAGCTGGAGCGTGTATGTGCTCCAGAACACCCTCCTGCTCTCTGATGATGCTGGTGCGCCCATCTCCCTTGGGTGACCTTATCTGTGGAAGGCCATGATCTCTTCACACTCCTGCCTGTCCAACAGCCCCTTTCACCACAAGCTTCCCTCTAGCTCTGCCTGCAGGAACTGCCCAGGACTCTGAGAGTTGACTAATAAGAGGTTCAGGAGGTAAGTGCTCCATACTCCTTTCATACTGTTTGCTTTCTATGTTCTAGATGCTTCCAGCATCCAGAGAGACACCAGCAAACACTGCCTACCATTCAAGAAACCTTTCTTTCTTCCTCCACACTGGTAGATGGGAAATAAACTGTTAGAAAGTAACCCACACACTGTCGATAGTGGTAGGGAGAGGGGGGGAGGGAGGCAGCTCAGTGAAGGGCTCTGTTTTACACAGGATTACTGGGGAAAAGTCAAAGAGAAGTGAAACTCAAGCACATAGTCAAAGGAAGAACGGCATGGACCCACCGCATAGTCGAAGAAAAGCTCTCTAGGCAGAAATGACAAGTGCAAAGGCACTGGGGTGGAAAAGGATTGGCTTGTTGTGCTAAGAAAAGAAAAAGGAGTTTGGAGAAGCTAAAATGCAGTAAGCAATTTCAGAAGAGTTGACAGCACATGGAGGGAGAGATATGGAGTGGGAGGAGGCATATCTTACAGGGTCACAGGGACCACAAGAAAGTTCTTCAGGAGCAAGAAGCTAATCTCAGTCACTTCTTCAAAGAACCACCCTGCAGCATAGAAGCAAGGTCAAGGCAGGGAGGTCCAAGGAGGATTGTACATGACTCCAGGTCAACGGTAGGGCAGATGGGGAGAAGAGAGGCAAATACAGTCCGTCGGAGACAAGCGGGGCATCTTCTGCCAGGCCGTGTGTGACCTGGGACAGAAAGGTGGGAACCTGAAGAGCTGGTGGCCAAGAAGTGGCTGCTGTAGGAGGATCAGGTCCAGCATGGATGACTGAGACTCACAGTAGCCCAGGCTCTGTCCATGAGGCCTCGCCTTGCGCTAGCCCTGCTAGAATCAACGTCATGTTTTCCTGCTGCTTACAGGGAAGTGAGTCGTGCAGAATTCCCGAACATTCACAACCAATGGAGTTGGCTTCTCCAGACAAACACCACCATGTGGAAAAGCAAGGTGTTCTGGAGTCACCGGACCCCGCCGAGTCCAGCCCTGCCATGCATGCTCCTGGGATCGGCGACACCTAGCCAACACCTTGCAGCCTCTCAGTGATTCTCAACCTGAGTGAGGCTTTGAGAAGACCGAATGCAAGGAGGCAGGGGTTATCTTCCCAGTGTCTAGCACTCAGCGTGCTTCAGAAGGGTACTTTCCTACCCTCTGCTCTGACATGCAGCCATTCAGTGACATGCTCAGCCACGGCCCCATCGTTTCTTCCCCATCTCATCAGGTGGAGAGAGGCAATATGTCAGCAGGGAACGTGCACACTGCCATCCAAAGCCCTGTGCTCCTGAAGATAAAGGCCAGATAAAAGAAGGCATTCCACAGCCGGCGGGGTGGGGTGGGGGTTACGAAACAGACACTCCATCTTCCAGATGAAACGGAGTACAGTTTCTACCAGCACGTCCCTCATTTGAGAAAGACTTTCCCCATGTGTCCATAGAACGAATGACAGCTTTGGGGGCAGGAAGGACACCACGGAAGCTACTGACCAGCAAAGACGGAGTCAGTAGCTATGAACCATATACCACGTATCTTACATCTACACAAAGTATCATAAAAGCATCGCTGTCAACCCCTTAAAGATGGCCTGGAATGAAAAAAATGCTCCTTTGAAAGTCCAGCTGCCCTGCTGGAAGATGGAGCTCAGCTCAGCACAGCCAAATGCCATCAAACTGAGCCTCCTTTTGTTGTGTCCATTGAACGACATGTCTCTGAGCTCTGGCTCACTCATAATGACATTTTAAGTAGCTTCCAATGCTTTGTGTGGGCTCTTAGCAGGGCAATTACATGAAATGTCAGATCATCAAACATGTAGCCCTGGAATAGCAGATTGCCTCACAGTGACTCGGCGTGCACAGTGGTGCAGGCCTGACCTGCTAAAATTATATGTCTTTGCAAGGTTGCCCAAACAAAACGCTACATGCTTTAGTGAGTGAGTGATAGCATGCAGACGGCTTCACCGCAAAATTGCTTCAGTAAGAAAGCTGTGAATCACACGGAATAGCGTTTGCTCCTTAGAATATAGAAGGGTGGTTTAGTCACATCAACATCTATCTTGCTTTCTATGCTCAACATCATGTCACCGCCTTTGCAATTTCTCACCATCTTTATCATTCCTCACCACCAGCATCCTCACCACCTTCATCTTCATTCCTTACTCTCATCAGCACCATCATCCTCACTACCCACATCTTCACCACCTCACCAAAATCATCATTATCCTTATTATCAGCCTCACCCTCATTACCCATACTCACCATCCTCACTATCTACATCTTCATCATCATTATCATCCTATCAGCCCCATCTGTACTACCCATATTCATCCTTACCCACCGTCATCACCACCTTCAATCTTACCATTCTTACCATCACCATTACTGTTACCACAATGAGCACTTTTCGAAACATCATCACTGCTACCCCCCTACTATCCTCACCATTATCACACCACTAATCTCACTTCTATCCTAACCACCTTCACCATCAAGAACCCCCAGTCTTACCTCACCACCATCATCCCCCTTTACTACCCCACCATCATCATCCTCTTCACTACCATATCATTACCACCTTAGCACCATTTCATTATCTTCTCCCCATCTGTACAACAACCTCCATCCCCACCATTGTCGCCTTCCCCTTTAACACCCTCCTCACCCTGAAGAAGTGATGTGCCCCATCTGTGTAGACGGCTGAGGGCCCGTTTGACGCTGAAGCCCGTTTACTTATTGCTTTCCAACAGACTCAGAAGATTTCAGTTATTATTTCCTGCCACCTTCATGCGCGTTTCTGTGAAGAGGCATGGCCGTGCGCATCAATGTCTTGTCTACAGTTACTAGAAACAATCCAACAATGAAAAAACGCACTCTCTACAATTTGAGGGCATAGCACAGTTAAGGCCCATTTGCGTCTCGCAGGTGGGTATGTGTGGAGTGCCCCGAATGCGGGCTGGGGCAGGCACCCATCGCTCTGCAGGGTGTGGTTCCCAGGCCTCCACTTTGAAGCAGTCCACCTTTTCACTTCCTGTGGTCATGAGGAAAAGAAAGGAAGTATCACAATTATGGCCTTGGTAAGGAATGGGAGAACAAACGCCCAACTGCCCTGTGCTAGACCATGCCTGTGTGCACACAGGGGTCCAGGGGGGTCTCAGATGACCTGCTCTGTCATGTTCTCACCACACCTGGAGTCATGCCACTGGGCTCTCATCTTTCTCCTGCCTGTCCTCACAGAGCTGGGTTTACAGGCACAGCCTGGCCGCTCCCAGTTTGTCAGAGGGATGCTGGCATCTGAGTTTGGATCTTCCTGCTTGTGCTGAAAGAACTCTTATATAGTGAGCCATTTGGAGAGCCCTTCGGTTTAAAAAATGGACACAGAACTTTCTGCCACTTAAGTGCTTGTCCAGAGCCTGGGGAGAGCTAAGGGACAAGGCAGGTAGACAGAAC
This sequence comes from Psammomys obesus, assembly GCF_907164565.1. Classification (NCBI taxonomy): domain Eukaryota; kingdom Metazoa; phylum Chordata; class Mammalia; order Rodentia; family Muridae; genus Psammomys; species Psammomys obesus. Next base: position 2,799,518 of record NW_026590503.1, read on the forward strand.
TCAAGAATAGCCTCCTATGTCCCGTGAAGCATGGGGACCTCCCACTTCTCCAACTCTCATGTATCTGTTATGCAAAGTTATGTACTTGTGTTTTTACAGTGGCTTAGACACACAGCCAACAATCAAGGCCCATCCCTGGCACTGATGGTTTCACTTGGTGGTATAGAATGTTTAATTGAGGTTATGATTCCCCTATTACATGACAACTCCATGTAAACATATATTAAAGGAATAGAACTGTGATGTCAATGATCAAAGCCCAGGAGCTGTTAGCCAAAACAAAAACCTGAATGGTGTTTTTAGTTTTTGGTTTTTAGACAGTTAGTTCTTGATGAATCCAGCTTTCTCTGTTATGGTCCAAATATTTGCTCAGAAACTACCATTAATCTCTGATGGTTTTTTGCTCTCTTGGAAAATGAAGTTGATGACAACATAGCTTTTGAAGGCTGCATGAGCAACAGTTGGGAATATTTGCAGATGAGTCTATTTGTTCCTTCACCCAGCAAGTACTGCAGCTATCCAAGCTAGCACTGGATGTCACACAAGGAGAGCATGCTGCGCGGCCTTCCATGAGCCCACAGGCCACAGTGGGGCAGGCGGTGGCAGTGCTGACAGGCCTGGGTGGGCAGGGTGAACAGACCCTCACTACATACCCACCTGAATATTTGAAGGAGAGGGTTGGGCTGGAGGGTTTTTCTAGGGTGGGCTCAGCATTTCAAGGGACTGGGAAGGTTTCCAGTCTCTGAGCTGTATGCCCATAAGGGCTGGGTGACCCACCTCACTAGCAATCTTAAAGGAGACAAAGGGCAGGCAGTGGGCACCTCACAGAAGCACAGAGCACTCCCACAAATCCTCTCACTAAGATCAAACAGGCATGTTCATATGCCAGGCTCAGAACAGAAGTGAGTTAGACATCGCTGGAATACAATCAGCCAAATTCAAAATGTGATAAACTCTCTCAGGAAACTGACCTGACTTCTGAGAAAAACAGCTTCAGTGAGAATTGGGAAAAGCTGGTGTTTCCAGAAGCCGAAAGGCCTGCAGAGGCCCTTTTTCAGCAGAACTAGTTGTGAGAATCGTGGCGCAGTTGGGGAGTGCGTGCCCTGAAAAGGCGCGCTGTGACTAATCCTCATGATGGCGCCATGGAATGTCACCGTGGTTGGGTCTGCACACTGGTCCTTATCTCTCCATACCCTGCTGGCGTATGGACAGGTGCAATAACATAACGACCAAATGTAGTTCAAAGGCATGCAGGGAGGGTGGGGGCGTAGAAGCATGAAGATCCGGGCTACGAGCTGAAGCCATCGTGACCAGCACGCAGTCCCCATCCAGTCGTGTTTGTTGTGTGTTTAGCACTCTCTGTGGTGCTTTCAAAAGCACACCATGGACTTAGGAAGACCATGCATACATACGGACACACTATGGACTTAGGAAAACCACATATACATTCGGCTGCGTGGGCAAGCAGCCAGGACCACCGGGCCATGGAGACCACAGTCAGGGGCAATCTAGACACAAACACCCGTCTTCCAGTTAGACCTCCACCCCTGGGAGAAAGCCCCTGCGTGAGCAGAATGCTGCAAGGGAAGGCCAGCTGCTGGCTGCAATCTCCTTGGCACACACAGAGGGCATGTCCAGTGCCTGTATGCAAGCCTCTCTAGCGGGCTCACTGCCTCGCTCGTGCATGCTGTCCCTGAATCAGGAATGAGAAGAAAAGTTCTTTAAGGCTGTGTGGTAACTGCATTCCTGAAAATGACTACAACATGTGAACAGACGAGGAAAACCTGAGCACGAGGCTGCCAGTCTGGAAGGCAGCAGTGAGAACCAGGACTGTCACTGTCCTCTGCGTGTTGCTCACAGCTCACATAGTGATGCCAGTTCAGCCCTCAGCTGACTCCCCCAAGTGCTATCTGCCTAGCTGTGGACTCCGCACGTCTCTATAGGGTAAGCCATAGCATAACATTTCCACTTTGAGATGGCCTTAGAGAGAGGTTGTTAGGGAGCAAATGGACCAGAACGTTCTGTGTGCTATAGAGGAGCAGGAGCCAGCGAGCGCCTGCGCTCTCATCCCAGCCACCCTATAGACAGCCACACGTGCACTGCTTTTACCAAGAAGCTCAGAGCCACAGCACCAGCAAGGGCCACACAGCCGCCTTCGCCACACACCACTGTATTATGGGTGCTAACAGCTGCAGGCTGGGCATCCCTGAGGCTTCACCACACCTGAGAGCCTGTGTGGCCACCCGGAACGACATGGCATCGAACACCCGACAGCAGCATTCCCGTTCTGTGCTGTAAAACACAGGACAGGTGACACTGAAGGGTCAGCCTTCAGAGCTCTATACCCAGAGCACTCGCCTCTTCCTCAGCTGCTGTGGGTGTCCCACGGCAGAGCTCTTCTCCACACGGAGGGACCCTAACCCACATAAGATCCCTCTGCCCATCTGTGTCTACAGGGTGATGTGAAAATAACCCTCCAGGGAAGAAGGGTCAAGACCAACACACTGGGAGCAGGCCACGGAAGCACTCACCGTCTCCCCTGCTCAGGGACTCCCTGGAGTCTGCAGGAGGCAAGGGCCACCTCTGCGCTGCAGCAGGGGCTGAGAAGGGCCTCAATGCTCTGGAGGGACTATGGAGAAGGTACTGTGGCCCCGGGCCATTCTCTGCAGGAGGCCTCTGAGCAGCGTAGGCACCAAGAGCTGCGATCAGCTGCTGCTTTTCCAGCTCACTATCCACCTTGGGGCTGAGCTCATCGGGCTGGAGGCGGCCGGGGGGTCGCAGAAGGGTGTCAGGATACTTGACCCGGGTTGCAGGAGGGTAGGTCAGTGCAGACGTGTGGGCTGCGTAAGTCAGGATGTTCTCGGGGAAAGAGTCCTCACCCTACAGGGGAGAGAAGACAAGGTAAGACACGTTCTGCCTCTGCGCAGATGTCCCGTGCTGTTCAGCCAGGCTGCCCTCCACTCCGAAAAATGCTGTGAAATCACTGTGTGCTGCCGAGTCTGGCGGATGGACTATGTTGGTTCTCTTGGGCATAAGCCTAATGGAGGGATTCAGAGGTCATAATGTCAGCATATTTAACACTGAAAAAGCTGCCAGCTTGTTTTGCAGAACTCCCAAAGAATGGGACTGGGTGTCTCCTCAATGTTGTCATCTCGTTGTCCCCATAATTATTTATAGCAGGCATACTTGTGGCTGGGAAGTGCAGTCTCCTCATGTTGTTTTGTTTTCATTCCTCTGGTGGCTACCGATGTTGAGAGATCCTAGGGGCTTCGTGGCCATTTCTACATCTTCTCTAGAGAATTATCAGAATCTGCTGCCTGTGTGGGTGTTGGCTGTGATTCAGAAAGGGTAGCTTTCTTGTAAACACACCTCCACTTCACCGGAGGTTCCAAGTGCCTTGCCTGAAGCCTCTTCCTTCCCAGCTCTGCGTGTTCACTGACCTAGTCTAAATCCTCCTCCTTCCGTGCTCAAATCCTGCACAGTGAGGTCGCCGGAGCACCTGGTTAATGCAAACTGCGCTGTTGTTGGCTAGTCTGTTCTCCACTTGACACGGCCCCTTGTGAAACCTCTACCACTGCTACGGCAGCTGTTTCCAGGAGAACATGTCTTCTCCACACTCTACACTCTGTGCCACTAGAAGGCTGAGGGTTTATTACCTCAGCAGGATATGAAATGCTAGGGATTGCACAACTCTACCCTGACAAGTGACCTCATCAATATTCCATGGACATGCACAGCACATTCCAATTTTGAGACCACTGAAAAGGAGGAGGTTGTTCTGAAAGCCTCCTGAGCAATGCCTTCGTGCCGGGAGGTTCCCGGGGTCCCACTCTTGCCCATATTTTCAAACTGCATTCATTGGCATCTTTTCGCTTTTGCTCTTGGGGTACATGATCTAAGTTAAGGGGAACAGCTCTGGGAAAGGTGTTCAGCCATAAATGAGGTAAATGTAAGTAGACTCCTGCCTCTGGTAATGCTTAAAGCTACTTCTGGTCTCAGCATACATGAACAGAGGAGAGAGTGAGAGCAAGAGAGAGGAGGGCGGGCGGGGGGAGACAGAGGCAGAGTCAGAAAGACAGAGACACACACATACACACAGAGGAGAGAGAACACATTTGAGTATACATGTGTGTTCATGTGGTTATGCAGGCCGAGGTTAGCATCAAGTGTCCACTCTCCAGGTTGGTATTTTGAGACAAGAATTCGCACCAAACGTGGACTTCTCCAACTCGGCAAGGCTAGCTGGCCAGGAAGCCTCAAGGATGCTCCTGCCTCCTCTTTGGAATTACAGGAATGTGCCACCATGTCTGGGTTTTACATGGATGCTGGCTTCTGAATCCAGTCCTTATCACTCTCCTGTAGCAAGCACACCTAGCACCAAAGCTGAAGTCAGCTGTTCTTCTTTTTAGGAAACATCAGAAGTGGGGGCACATGAGCCACAGAGCTGGCTCTCCAGCCATTCCCCACAAAATCAGGGGAAGGACTCGGCCGCAGGCTCCGCTGCTCCCAGAGACTGTGTGCGTAGCTGGCCAGCTCACTGCACCAGAGGCCGGGCTCACACCCAAATGCCCACCGGTGTGCCGGAAGCATCCTCCTCTCCTCTCTCTGATGCAGTGACGGGCCCCATCCAAAGGCTCTCCAATTAGCGCCCCATGTTGGACAACTATAAACAAAGAGTCCAGGCTTGGCATATCTGGGCAGCAGGCTGGAACAATCTACTTCCCGAGTTTATGCTCTGACTCAGCCTCAGGGGAGGAGGAGGAAGGAGTATCCCAACACGTAGACAACACTCGTCCAACATTCCAGCGCACAGGCAAATAAGAGACTGAAAAATTACAGACAATGTTGGTTCCTCCATACCCCACTCTCTGGTCCCATGCAGTGGAGTGGAGTCTGCACTCTGTTGCCCTCGGGGGGGGGGGGGTTAGCCATGACGCTGGAGGTGAGTGTCAATACCAGGAGGGGCTTGTTCTTCAGTGATGCAAAGGTGGGGTCTATTGCAGACACAAGCTGCAGAGTGACTTAACAGTGAACCCACACATGTGGGTGGGTGTGGCAGCCTTCCTGGCCACTGATTCCACCATCACTGTCATCCGAGCCTTCTCACAGCTACACACCCAAGCACACTGAGGAGGACAGCTCCACTGTGCTCTCCCTTTTACCTTCCCTTTCACTCAGAGTTACGATTACAGAGGTTTCCACAGGCTCCAGCCTGAAGATGTTTGAGTCTCAGCATTATCAGTATCGAGGTATTCCCAGGAGGAATACAGAGTGCAGCGCACGACACCTGGAGGCTAACAGCCTAGAATCAAGAAACCCGCTCAGTTCCCAGCTCACGGTGGGCGCTGCTGGCGTGAGGAGTTTCCAGTTATGTGTGGGACCCAGATGTGGTGCTGGGTGAGGCCCACTGGGGCGTGATGCACCTGAGACTATTCCTGAGGCTCTGCAGGAGTGACTGTATTCCAGGCACACTCACTCAGCTATCACTGCACAGAGAAGGGCCGGGCCCCTCGCCATGGGGAGATGCTAACCAGGAAGGAGGCACACTGGGGAGCACCACATAGCTCTGACCCCTCTGTTGGATGTTTCGAGCTTTATTTTTGCCATCTGGAAAAAAAGGAAAAAGGTGATTTCCCTTCCTTTGAAGGTAGTCTTACAGATTAGGGGGACGAATGGTAAAAGCGCCTGGCTTAGCGGATGGCTCAGAGGACAAATGTGGTGAATGGTGGCTACTATCTGTGGCGTCACTACTGGCAGCAGTCCAGTAACAAGCCATCAGCAGTGCCACCCCCATCTTTACTGTCCCAGCAATGAGCAACATCCTCCCTGTCCACAGCATCCTCAGTAGCAGCAGCAGCAGCATCCACACCACTGTCTTCATCATCATCATCATCATCACCATCGTCAGCAGCAGCAGCA
>NW_026590503.1:2805446-2813716 GCF_907164565.1 Psammomys obesus
CATCGTCAGCAGCAGCAGCATCCACACCGCTGTCTTCATCATCATCACCATCGTCAGCAGCAGCAGCAGCAGCCTCACCACCAGCATCCCTGCTGCGAGCAGTGAACCTACGAGCAGCAGCAGCACTGTTCTTGCTGCCAGGTGTTGAGCCTCTGATGACATTCTAGTGGAAAGGACAACTCTAGCGTGGCCCTGTCCCCAAACAGCTTGCAGAATAACAGACAAGCTAAGTCAGAGACACCAGTGACTAACTGGAATCTCTACAGAGAGGGTCAGACGAGCAGCCCCCTGGAATGAAGTGATTGCGTGCAGTGGCGCTGGTCAGAGCAACCTCGTGGCGCGGAAGCCTGCCGCCTTTGCCCATCTTCCCAGGTGGTCCACAGAACAGCTCCCCTCGCTGTTAGATTTGCAGGGTACAGTGCCAGAGGCCAAGTCAGGCCTCCTTCTTAGACCAGCATGCCTCCCTTGGACCCCCTGCCCTGTCTGTTTGCATGGCTATTGTTCGGGCTGACAGGAAGGCCCAGAGGTCCTGGGAGTCCCACAGGACACTCTGTGTAGACAAGACTCTTTTCTGCACACTGGCTGTTCAGCTCATCAGATATTCTCTTGTGCCAAGGATCTAAAACAAAGCATGAAACTCAAATCAGGTCACCGTTGACCATATAACACGCATCTGCTCCAGTGTGCCCAAAGGCAGTGTTGACAGCCATGTTGATCAAGATACAGCCTCAGGCCTGACAAAACAGTGGGGGTGGGGGCACGGCCAAGGCTTCTTAATGAGATGGTCTCATAACAGGACACATGTGCCACTGGTTGCCAAGGAGGCGGAGGCGTGTGGGCCAGCCAGCATTGATCACTGATGGAAGGCCATCCAGCATGCGAACTGTGGAGGATGTTGGTTTTGTTCACTCTGTCTCCTTGTCACTTTGCCACAGATCTCTGCATCCCCCTGCCTATCACTCTCCGTCTGTCTGCTCTGTCTCTGACCCTGTGCGTGTGTGTCTCTCTACTGTGTGTCTCAGTCTCTGTGTATCTTTGTGTATCTCTCTCTCTCCACCTATGTGTGTCTATCCAGGCCTACCTCTCTCTTCTACCTGTCTCTCTGAACCTGACTCTCTGTGTCTCTTGATCTATATCTCAACATCCAGTGGCATCAGTTTCCAACTAGGCCATAGGCTTTGTGGGGGCGTCTGTGTGTAGCTCTTCCTACCTCCACGAAGTCGTGGGGATGTAGCACTCCTGCCTTCAGGAAATGGGAGAAGTTTCCTATGTACTGTAGAACTTGTCATGGAGATGATGGGTTCTCACCAGAGAACCCAGTGTCCACAGAGCTCATAGTTCATGAAACCTGTGGAGTTGCAGAGCCCACAGATGGTAAGCTGAGGGCCATATAATCTCACGGGAAGTTCAGTGTTCCTGTGTAGGTGGATGCTGACTGGGGCCTCTGTAGACGATGCCCCATCTGTGGGCTCAGAAGTCTCCCAGGAGAAAAAGATGAGTAAGACAGACACATCTGCCTCCTGTATCCTGCTCCCCGTCATGCCAGCCATGCTGCCATGCCCAGCTCATGCCTGGCCTTCTCTGCTCTCAGAACCTGCTGCCTCTGACCAGGACAAGGACAGCAAACCCTGCTGAGTGCCCACATGACACACTTGATGGTCAAGCCCCAGGCAGAGAGGAGAATAACCACAGAGGCCTGCCTGGCTTCCCTGTGCTTCATGTTTTCACTCTTCCCGGTCCTCTTCTGTCTGTGGATGGGGCCTGATCACCCCGTCCCACAGAGGTGGCAGGGCAGGGCTGGCAGGATCTCACTGCATATAGACAACCTTCTCTGCTAGCCTGGCATGAAATGAGGGATCAGCAGAGTTTGGTGGCTTCGGTTTGAGGAGTAAACAAAAATCAAGATAAGGCCTGACAAGAATTCCAGGACTCCGAGTTCAGCTGTTAGAAAGGTCCTGCTTGAAGGTGACCTTTTAAGTCTGTGGCCATACTGCTCTGAAAGAGCCATGTCTACCCTCATTTAATGGTGGGCCTTTCACTGGTTTGTCCCTTTTGGACTGTGCATTTGCAGCTGGCCTCCTCTTCTGGCAGATCAGCCATCCCTGACATCAAGGAGAGGAGTTCAGCTGCCCAGCCAGAGAGGAAAGCAGAAGGGTGAAGGCCAGAGTGTGGGCCTGTTACAGTATCACAACAGCACCACACAGCTCCTCGGAAGCAGCCTTGGCTGTCACAGTGTAGGCTCTGGCCCTCCTGGCTGCACCATGAGAGTTATTATTAGCCCATGAGCCCCCCTGGCTCCCTGTACCATGGATGCATGTGTCTGAGGCACATGGTGGAGGGTAGGCAATTGGCCAGGAGGAAGGAAGGAGGGACGCTCAGGAACTGTGGGCTCAGCTTCCTGACTGTATTAGGCATCACTGTGAGGGCTGAAGAGGGCACCTAGCCTGGGGACAGCTCCTGAGGGTGGAAAGGCCAGCCCCTAGCCAAGGGACAGCCCCCTAAAAAAGTATGAAGGCAGCACCCGAGGACATCAGCTAGCTCGGGGACAGCGCCACAGAGCCTGGCTTCCTGACAGTCAACAGTCAGGGAAACACTAATGAGAGCAGGAACAGGTATTAAAAATAAAAATCAAATGAGCGTTATGACATGCGTGCGCACTGCTCTGCCTCCTCAGCGCTGAGCTGACAACAGGCGGAAGACGCACCCCAAACTCTTCCCCCCGAGAGGCGCCTCTTCAGACATGGCTGGCTGCAAAATGGGCCCGTGGTAGACAGCCCTGATATTTCTAGTAGGTAACATCTGTGAATCTGCCATGAGGCACTAGTCTTTGCTTACACACACACACACACACACACACACACACACACACACACGCGCGCGCGCGCGCACGCACTGGGAGAGACAGACAGACACAGAGACAGAGGGGGGAGGAAGGGAGAGACCTGAAACAAGCTCTATGCTCCTAAACTGGCTTGCTGTGCAGCTGAGGAGGACCTTGAACTTCTGGTTCTCCTGTCCCCAACTCCCAAGTGCTGGGACCGCAGACGCGCACACCACTGTGCACAGCTTAGAATATGAGTCACGGCCTGTGCGAACATAGAGCAGAGCTGCAGGTCTTAGAGTGAGCAACCCCACCCAGAAGAAACTGCCAAGTCACGGCTGTAACCATTGTCACCCCCGTGAACACGAATGCTTCTCTTACTCCATACCCTCGGCAGAGTGGACGTCGCAATTTTTGTCTTGTTTAGTTCTCCTTTAACATTTTCGCGTATTTATACAACACATTTTGATCATTTCTGTGCATCCTTGTCGGCCCAGAATGCCCCATCCTGCCTCCGTCTCAGCCAGGCCAGGGGCCAGAGTGATGGCTCTTGAACAGTACTGAACAGCCTTTTGAAGATGTGTATGTCTGAGGGCCTGCCTGCATGCATGTGTACCACATGCATTTTTGATGCCCTTGGAGGCCAAAAGAGATACTGGATCCCCTGGAACTGAACTGATGGATACTTGTGAGCTTCCCTCTTGGCACTGGGAGCCAGAAGAACAAGTACCGTTAACCATGGATCCATGTCCCCAGCCCCAACTCTGAGACCCTTGAGGCCCGAATTAGCCCATTGTGTGCAGATTTTTCCTAAATAAAGTATCTGTTCAAAATGTTCCCACATTTTACCTTGGGTTCCTTTTTCTTTTATCTTTACCAATGAGAGGCCAGCATACAATTCATCGACACATTCGCTTCTGCACAGGCTTGTTCCCTAACACTGTCAGGACAAGGGCTCAGACGCATGCCTGCCATGAGAGGGCTCCACCAGTGCCAAGATGCCTCCTCCTTCCCACTGCACATCCCCATGCAGCCATGAGCCGCTTCTGGTAGCCACTGTCTTGTGTCTTCTGTCTCCATCACTTTAAGATTCATCCATGCTGTCTGCTGTTGTGTGCCTTAATACCTCATTCATTGTTAATGGCCTGTTCCATTTACTGCTCGTGTTGACAGATGTTTTAGTTAGTTCGAGTTCTATTCTCTACTATTAGTTCACCACAGATCATCCGTGCAATCACAGGAAGAGATGGGGTGACTGGAACCAAGGGAGATGCGTGTTCAACTTTTTAAGACATTTTGGAGTTCCAGACCCTCCATGCCACCCACATGTGAGGTCAGACTTGGAAACCTCATCCAGTCTTCAAAGATGTAGGAGCCTAGTCAGCCTCTCACCCAGTCTATATGGTTCAGACCTTCCATCCCAGCCGGCTTGCTCTTTTTGGCATCTTCTGCACTGCCCTGAGCGCCTGTGCTCTGCTCGCCAGGACTGTGGCTCTGCTTAGATTTCTCGGCTCCTTTGTACAGGTTCGTGCTCGTTGTGCAGCTAGCTCCTGAGCAGCTTCTGCCTGTGACCACTGCCCCCAGAGGTCCCCACTGAGCTCTGCTCACTACTCTGGAGGTTTCCCAGCTGCTGCAGTTCGTAGAGCCCCATCCATAGGAGTCTGCGTTGCCAGCAGCTGGGAACAGTGGGGCAGAGGCTCATGTACCTATCCATGCTCTGGGTGACTGTGCGTCCCAAGAGCACACGGGTTCAACAGATGATCTCTGCTGTCCTTACCACCTCTCAGGACACCCCTGGTCCATCTTCCCAGCCTGCTGCATGCTCTTTGCAATGACCCTTTATTTCAGCCCTTTATTTCACTCCATTTCAGCTACATTTCTCCTCGTTTGATATTTCTCTTAAAATTCTGAAGGGCTAGGCCAGTCTTTCATCTTTCTAATCTCAGGGCCCATCATAGTTGCTTTACATTAAATATGTTCTCGGACTGTTTCTAAAATAAATTAACTAATGGTATCAGGAAGTAATGACTTTCAGCCTGGCGCTTTTCAGTGACATGTGAAATGGGGACTGAATGGTGCTCTCTTGGTAAAACTGGGGCATCCAGAACACCTGGATGGACTCTGAGTAGGTGGGTGCAGGAAGGCAGTGCCCACTAACAATTCAGGGCCAGTGATTACACAGATATAGTTGTGGGTATGTGCTCAACGCGTGTGTCAGAGTGGCACCTGGCCATACTGGCTTGGGAGGGAAATTCTCTTCCCTATGGCTTCTGGGATGAAGTAATCATCCCAACAGCCTCAAAGAGAATAAATCCAAAATTTTGTCTATGCTGGAGTCAGATTCTCTAGGATAAATATACAGAAAATAAAGCACAATTTGTAAATAATTCATGGGAAATTGGTTGCATGTTGAAACATCATGAGTGGCCACAGTTTTAATTGCTACTGAGATAGCCTGTCACCCGGTGGGAGGGGGTTTGGGAAGCCCCAAGTTCTCGGCTGGAGCCCAGGGCAGCTCGGATCACCGCTGTACTTCTGTGCTTCCTGCAGATGCTGCTCATTAGAGAGATGACTCAGCTTTCTCCTCATTTAAGCACACAACAGAAAATAATGAGTTCTGGGCTTTCACACATTTCTTTTTTTAATATGAAGAGACATCTCTCTGAACACAGAAGGGAAAATGTGTAGGGCAAAAGTGCCCCCCAGTGCTGAGCCACGGCTCTGAAATCACCCTGGCAGATGATTGCAATGTCCGTCAGTTCACCCTGGCTCGCTTTAGAAGGGAAGTAACAGCTGTGGGGAAAAGCCTGGCGTGTAGGCATCGCTGGCCCTGTGGTGGCTGCCTGTCATGTCACCCTGCTGGGTGGTGCTTTCAAGGAAGCCAAGAGCCAGCATAATGTGAGGTGGTCCTGCCGTCATGGAATTCTGGCCACGCTCAGTGCCAGCCCCCTTGCCACTGCAGTTTCGTGGCTGTGAGAGATGTGGGCACTTGCCACTGCTTGTCTTCTGGGTGGGTCCAGAGCCCACAGCAACATGGAAGCCGTCTGACAGCCTTGTGGACACCTGTCAGAGGAGCCAGTGTTCCAACAGAGTGGCGGTGCTGACATGCTTCAGTGGGAAGGCTCCTGTGCCTCCAGCTGCTGCTGGGCTCCCAGCACCCTGACAGTACTAATGAACCCCTGGTACAGTTTCAGGGAAATCTCCAGATGTTGCTCAGACAGAGAACATGGCCAAGTGAGGCAGCACAGTGAATGCTTGTTGGGAAGAAATGCTGAGCTGTAAAAGCCCCGACAAGGCAGGGAGTCCAGCCCACACACCACACCCAATCTCCCCCCTGAGCTGGTTCTCAGGCTCCAAACTGCCTTCTGGTACCCAGAGCTCTTTGATTATTTTTTTAAAGGCAATTCAAAGCTTGACACAGCCTGCTTCCAAGCTGCCCTGAAAACATCTTGGTGACCACACATTTATACCTCAAAAGCCTACTGAAGTTCTAACCCTTCCTTTAAAATGTGCTTCATCTCCAAAGCAAGCTGGCTCTAGCATCCTGGCTGAATGAGCTTGCACCTTGGATCTAACTGGCAAATCTGGCCCTGAATAGCATAGCGATTGCCCTGTGTCTGAGCCAGCCTTGGACAGAGGGACAGTGCCCAAGCCCGAAAGCCTTACTGTACTGGGTCTCATGTGGTCTTGATATGCTCTCCCAGCACCTACAAACAGGTATCTTTCTGCTGTGCTGGAAAATAAATCCACACTGCTTACTTTACCAGAAATTAGAAGGCTCCAGGGATATAGTAATTGCTGGGTTAAAAACAGGACAGCCGTGCACCAGACCTAACTCCAGCCATGTTCAGAATCTCTTGTCCTCTTGCCTTCTGGGCTATGTGTCCACTCCTGTCCTGGGCACTCGTCCTACAGACTGGGAACAGAGCTCCTCCTGAGTTTAGGTTCACACTTAGTGCAGCTTTGCACTTCTCATACTACCCAGGACCTGTGGCCATGCGGACAGCTGGTGAGCCTGCGAACTCAGCCTGTGAACTCAGCCTGCGAACTCTGCCAAGACACCTGTACCCAAGACAAACATGCAAGCAGCTAAAGGAGAATCCCAGCCAAGGGAGCAGGCTGAAGCATCACCTTCGCTGGGTGGGTCTCATGTTCCGTCCTGGGATGTGCATTCGCTGCTGGGACCTGGGACAGAAGCTCCAGATAGGACAGATAGCGCCGAAGGGTCTTGGCCAGGGCCACCTCACTCTCCAGGCTGAACCACTTGTCATTACCAGCACTCTGTTGTAAGGTCCTGGAAAGCAAAGAGAATGACGGCTCAGTCTATGTGTGACCCATGCTGAGCTGTGAGATGGGACAGATGGGAGCGTGGTATGCGTGCAGCCTCGGCGGCCTGCAAGGGCACACTGATGGTCAACACCTCCACATCTCCTCGGCCGCAGTGCTGTTTCTTAGCGAGCCCGGACTTGCTGTTCCCACAGTGGGCTGAATTCTACAGAGCCTTTGGGAGGGGCCGAGGAGTGACCCTACAGAGCTCATGGATGACGCTCTATCCACCGTGCCCTGTCACACCGCTGGCATGACAGACAGAAATGGAGCGCAGAACAAGCAACCACTGCTTGCTCTGTTTGCAGCATGAACCACAGAACTGAGCTGGCTGGCTCAGATCTGCCAACACCCAAGAAGCTGAGGCAGGGGGATGGAAAGTTCAATGCCAGCTCAAGCAATTTAATGAGGTCCTGTTCAAATTAAAGGAAATTGCTGAGAATTTCATACATGCATACATATGTATTTTATCAAGTCCACATCCAATTCTGTCTCCTACATCTCCACCATTTTCTCCTCCCTTCCTTTTCTTTATTTCTTTTTTTCTTTCTTTTCTTCCTTCCTTCTTTCCTTCCTTCCTTCCTTCCTTCCTTCCTTCCTTCCTTCCTTCATTTATTTCCTGGTTTTTCAAGGCAGGGTTTCTCTGTAAGCTTGGATGTCCTAAAATTTGCCCTATTGACCAACCTGAACTCACAGATATCCACCTGCCTCAGCCTTCTGAGTGCTGAAATTAAAGGTGCCATCTCCAAGCTTGCTCTTCTTTAAAAATCATTGTACTGGCTGATTCTATGTTAACTTGACACAGGCTAGAGTCATCTTGAAGGAGGAAACCCCACTAGGGTAAAATACCTTCATAAGATCAGGTTGTGGACAAGCCTGTATGTGCAGGACCACCTGGTCTACAGGAACGTGGGTGCCTCTCGGGAGCCACATCCCTGAAAAAACCTGACCCTCCATCTTCCAGCAGCCATCAGCTGCCAACTGTCCTTACAAGGAGTTTTTAAGGTATAGCAGTGTGGCTTAGTGACAGTGTAGGTGCCTAGCCTTGGGATCCTGGGTTCAATGCCCAGAATCAAACACACACACACACACACACACACACACACACACACACACACACACA
>NW_026590503.1:2813726-2866207 GCF_907164565.1 Psammomys obesus
ACACACACACACACACACACACACACACACACACACACACACACACAGTGTCTGCAGTGATGTGATATAGAGCACAGGCATGGGGCAAGGCAGGAAGGTCTGTGGAACAGGCAAAGGGTGCTCCTGCATTGATGCATCCTGCATTGATATGGACGCTGAACACAAGAGCAGAATGTGGCCTTGGGAGGATGGAAGAGTCAGGCATGATCCCCTTAGCCGGGTCCAGCCTCACCCACCTTTTAGCATAGGGGTGCCATGTCTGGCTCCTGGCCTACAGAGTGGTCAGTCTGTGACTTGTTACAATGGCCAGGCTCTCCATAGCAGCCATTCTGCTGTCAGATAACCTTTGCCATCAGCTGTGCCACAGATGTCCAGGAGGAGAAGTCTGAAGCTGGAAGCACCTTAGGTGTGGGTCTCACCCCGTGGATTAACTGGTAGGGTTAGCAAGAATATGGCCAAGGAAACCAGGCCCTGGGGGCATCTGAGCCTTACAACTGTAAAGAACAGAGCAAATCCACAGATAGTGTGTCGGAGCGGTTAACAGGCCTGCACTCGAAGTCTGCAAGAGCCACAGAAGCTTTGAGAGGCGCCAGAGGAGGGACCAGGCATCACAGATCCTGAACAGGGTCTGGGAAAGTCAAAGCAATGGGACACAGATTCCAGGACTTAAGGACCCATGTGGAATGCCATGATGGAGACAGGATGGGAGAATGTCAAGATGACATCAACCAATTAACTGCAGTTAGCTGACCCCATGCTCATAGTTCTTCCCAGAAAAAAAGGCTGCCTGCCTGGATGTGGGCAGCACCCAGCTGCACCGAGTGGCCGGTCCTCCACACCAGCCTGGCCCACCAGTGGGGATGCTTTCTGATAGAGGAACGAAAGGCATGCAGGCTCTTCTGTGCGCCTGGACTAAACCCAGATACATAAACCACACTGCTAATGAGAGTCAAGACTTCTCCAGCAGACTGCAACTAACGGCTGGGAGTGCTGACAGCACGCTCTGAATTCTGATTGCTTTTGGGCTTTTCGATTCATTAAGCCCCTTGTTTATGTCTAGAAAGGAGATGGGAATTAGTCAAATAGGTCAGAGCCTCTGAGCCGCTGTGGGCGCTGGCTGCCCACATCACACTGTCTTCAGAAACGTCTCCAAATCTGCCATGTCAGCCAGCACCAGATCATCCTCCCCCAGACCTCCAGTAGTCCACCTCCCTGCCTCCTGGCCCCTGGCAGGCTCCTGGATCAGTCTCCAGCATCAGCCCAGCAGGCATGCCATGCCTGCCTCTTCTCCCTCTGCCCTGGGGAAGACTGTTTCCAGCTGGAGGCTACATCTTTTCTGAAGCAGGAGCACAGGCTAGCCCCACCCCCACAGGCCTGGCCTCTTCTGCCTCACTCAGCTCTCTGTAGATCTGTGCTGGGCAAGGAGGTGGCGTCACCAGGGCCATGGCACAAAGCAGGCAAGTTCAAATGTACAGAGCTGCATGACCTCACAGCTGTTCTTGTGTTCTTCACTTGGTCCCCCAATGCTAGTGTCCACTGAATACTTCTATAAGTATGTATTTTTCTTTTGTTGGTTCCTTAGCCACAATACTGAGAGGTTGCTTTAAGGTGTGCAGTAGTTGCCTGTAACTGAGCACAGGTGCCCGGGAGTGGCATTCTCAGTTCAGCTGAAGCAAGGAAAGAAGAACAGCAAGCTCCCTCCCTGCCGGCCCGTATGTGACAAGCTGTGTCACCACAAATTACATTTACAGTTACGGACAAGCCCCACAATGTTGAACACTATTTGATCCATCAACTCTGCATGAGATTGGAACAGCAAGAGGCAACCGCAGGTCTCGGTGCTCAGTGGCCCTTGGAGTGTACTTCTCTGTGCGGCAGCCTGGCTTCTTTTCCTCCTCTCACACCTATGACAGGAGAGCTGCTCCGGCTTCTGGGTCCCTGAGAGAGTACTAAGTTCACTGTCACATCTGAAAGCTGCTTCATGGCATGTGGAGTTCTGAGTTGATTTTCCCCTTTCCCCAGTGTGTTCTTGCCTTCAGCCCAACAACAGCCAAGAGCCACGAGAAAGTAGCCTGCTGTACTCTCTCCCTTCCTTCCTGCACTCTTGCCAAGGTTTTGAGCTCTTTGATCACAGTGTGTCTTGATTTTTCATATTTGTATGTTGGGGGGCTTATACAGCTTCCTTGGTTGTTTTATGGAATGTCTCTTGTAGGTCGGGCATTTGGACACTTGGTCCCCACATGTTGTAGAGCAGTTTCCTCGGTGACTGAAACACTCCACTCTGCTGGGAAGCCCCTTCACACAGAAGTTAACCAACTCAAAATACTTCAGGAAGTTCCTGAAACTGACTATACCAAGTAGGCTTCTACCTCCCAAAACTATTACAAGAAAAGCTGCTGAGAGTGACTCTCAGACAAGCCAAGCTACTCTCTTTTCTTAATTTATTCATTTTGTATCCCAATCCCCCTCCCTTGTCTCCTTCAAGTTCCATCCTTGCTCACTCTTCAGCCCTATTCCTGTCATCTCCTAGTCCTCAGAAAGGGGGAGCCCTCTTCCCTTACCAACCAAGCCTAGACTATCAAGTCTCTTCAGGACTGCCTGCATCCTCTTCCTCTGTGGCCTGACAAGCCACCTCACTAGGGGAAAGTGATCAAGGAGCAGGCACAGATTTCATGTCAGAGACAGCCCCTGCTCCCCTTACTAGAGAACCCACATGGAGACTGAGCTGTCATGGAGACTTTGCTACATCTCAGCAAAGGGTCTAGGTCCTCCTAGCCCATGGTCCTTAGTTGGTGCATCAGTCTCCACAGGCTCTCTCCTGGGCCCAGATTTGTTGGCTCTGTTGGTCTTCTTATGGAGCTCCAGACCCCTCTGGATCCTTATAAGCTACACACACACACACACACACACACACACACACACACACACACACACACACATACAGACACTTTCATGAGACTCTCTGCACTCTGCCCAAAGTTTGGTTGTGAGTCTCATCATCTGCTTCCATCCCCTGCTGGGGGGAGCCTTTCAGAGGACACATCTATGGGAGGCTCCCATCCTGTTCCCTCTCTTCAACCACATCTGGTGTCCGTTCTGTTTGCACTTCTGAATGAGAATTAAGCATCCTCTATAGGGTCTCCTTGTTACTTAGTGTCTTTCGGTCTGTGGATTTTAGTATGGTCATCCTGTATGGCTAATATTTGCTTATGAGAGAGTATATCTTGAGACCAAACCAGACCAGCTGCCTGGAAGAAGATGACCAGCTGACCTACCTGGAAACTGTTGAGACTAACTAAGCCACCTCAAAAGGTCACTTTCAAACCTGTTGAACTGCCTGCCAGGCTATGCAATGTGCTCCAGGTTCTCAGCTTTGTGAACTATCTCCCATGCTGGGGTGGGCTTTGGTGGGACAGCTGTCCTGTGAGTCATTCCTGCTCCTGTAAGTAACCTCTTGCCCATAACCCTCTGAGTAACCCAAAGGCTCTCTGGTGGTATCTGTACGTGAGCTCACTATCTGAGGTGAGTATATGTGTATGTGTGCACACGTGTGTGTTGTGTGGTACGGTGTGTGTGGAGGGATGTCACACACCCCCTCGTGGTGGCTCTGTTTGTGGAGGTTATAGAACCTTCACCTGGTGCAGCCTTGCTGGAAGAAGGACATCTCTGGGGACAGGCTTGGGGAGTGTACAGCACCATCCTCCTTGCAGTTCACGCTCTGGTTTGTGTTCATGGACTTCCCCTCTGGAACGATAAGCTGTAATAAACTCCCCTTTCCTTAAAAACGCCTTTGGTCATGGTGTTCTATTACAGTACAGAGAAGTAGATAATGCAGTGGGTCTCTAGGCTCATCACTGTCACCACGTGGAAACAATTCCATCTTTTTTTTTTCTAATTTTCTAATACTTCTATCTTTCCCTCCCTGAGGTCCTGCTTTTTGGTCCCTGAATGTCTGTGAAGTCGCTGGTGATGTTTACTTCGCTATCTTCTGTTTTCTTATTGCTGTGTCCCAATTTTACTGAGTTTTCTATGTGTCTTACGTGCTCTTAGCCTGGGATGCACCCTTCTCACCTCCCACCTCGTGCTTCCGTATCACTCTGTCTGAACTCACAGGTCTCACTGTCCTGCCTCTTCTCCCGTCTGGTAACCCTTGATTGCATTCTACACACTGATTTTATTCCACTTTGGGTGATACATACTCTTGCATTTCTATAACCTTTTTCTTTTTCACTGCTGCTTTTGTTGTTGCTGTTCTTGTTAAGATAGCGTCATTTGTGCTATGTCGTTTAATTTGGGGGCTTGAACTCGTGGTCATTCCACCTTGCTTTCTCCAATGCTGAGATTACCATGCCTAGCTGCCTAAACAGCCTCAGTCTCCCCTACCCCCAGAATAGCTGGCATCCCACTGGGTTCTTAGGAACATCTCTACCATTCAAGTTATACCCATAAAACAAATATAATGATGGCTATGTAGAAGTTATTCCTCTAGAAGCCTGACATCTCTGCTGCTTGATTTCATTTTATGGTCATCTTTTGGGGACAATATCTTACACACTCTGGAAAGGTTGGTATGTCACATAATGAGATGTCTCCCAACCCCACAAGACACGGTGACTGCACATTTTCTGGTACCGAGAGACTAAGGGGCCTGTCGTCTTTTGGTTTGTTTGCTCTGTCTTGACCAGACTCATGACCCAGGCCTAGTTATCCACAGTCTGAAGAAGCACACGGCCAACCCCAGCAGCACAGGTGAATGGAAAGGTCTCCACGTCGTGGAGATGATTTATGCCCTGTAAAGAACGCACCAGTGACACCGGATGCAACCTGGTGACGACAAATACCTCAGAGAGCCATCTTAGTGTTTACGGTTCTAGGAGCCTCATCCACAAACAAATCCAGAGTAGACACTGGAGAGGACTACGTGCAGAAGGCACAAAGAGAGCTCTGGGTGCCGGAAACATTCTTCTTGTTGACTTGTGTTCCTGGCACTCACACGCAAGTGCCAGTCAAAACGTGTCAGATTACACGTTTGAGAACCTCTGCTTCACAGAATGTAAGATTTACCTTACTGAAACAACCCAAGGCCCCCAAAAGTATTGTCACCCAGCTGTGCCCCCTACAAAGTTGCCTTCTCCAAGGATCTGCCGGCCTAACCTTACATCTAAGCCCAGCCATCAGCACCCCATTTCTCAAGCCGGGCATCTCCGAAGACGCAGCAGGCCATATCTGGGGTGGGGGCGAGGTAGGTGCCTGAGACACGTGTCACAGTGCATGTGAGACCATGGCCCGCCTCAGTTGAGCCACCATATCCACTTTTCAGACTGCAAGCTAGAAGTTACTCCAGCTGCCGTGACTCCCTGACTGCCCACAGTCTTGCTGGGCTTGGCTCCATAGCCCTCGCCGGCTTGGGAATTACTGAGGTAGCATTCCAAGCAGGGCATCACCGGTCCCTGTATAATCCATGTGGCCTGATCCCGGCAGCACATCATTTAGTGCTGTAGGGACCAGGCCCCAGATGAATGAAAGTGTTTCCCCCATGGTAGACTGGCCCGAGGGCCTTCACACCCATCCACACATCCATCCTCTAGGGGCCTGGATGGCGACCAGAGGTCAGGCCAGACTTCCATTACTGTGGCCACCGGCTGCCTTAGAACTAGGGGAGTTGTCCTTTCATCACTGGCTAGCCTGGACCACCCTCCATCCCAACAGCAAGAACTGCAGCATGTACAACAACAAGCTCCTCTCATGAGGTCTGGCTGTGGCCACATGCTCATCCTACCACGGCCTGTTCGTGTGAGAGGAGCACACGTGTACAAATGGGCTGCAGCAGGCTGGTTCCTGAGCACGTGAGCCCGGAACACTGTTTAGGCAACAGGTTCATGGTTTCAGTGTCGGGTTTCATAGAACACATCCTCTTCCCTCAGGTGCCTTCTTGACGTGTGTTTTGTGTTGGACCAGGAAGCATATGCCTTGTCTGAGACACTTTGAGGTTGGGAACTTCTGGGTTTGAGTGATGTTTGCACAGGCAGAGGGGGAGATATAAGACAAGGCACCAGGTTAGACACGACGTTGAGTTGGATTTTACATGAGAGGCTAGCATTCGCTTTGTACGTACATTTGGTGACCTCTCCCCTTGCAGGTGACAGGCTTGTGGGATCACGCACTGACTCTCTATCCTGTGCCGTCTTTTAGGGTCATTGAGTGAGCCCTGTGCCCAGTAAGGGGTCGACTTTCCTGTCTGCAGTTGTCAGTGCGAAAAAGCAGTCTCAGATTTTGGATTTCTAGGTTAAAGGTACCTCAATTTGTGAGTCTGTATGTGCAAGCCTGCATGTGTGCATGCACATGTAGAGCGTGTGTGTGCGTGTGTGAGTGTGAGTGTGCTGCCTTCCGCAGACTTCAATCCTACATTTTAAACAAAGGCAGATGCAGAAAATCACTTGTACCACCCTCTGGAGAGGCATTGCCGGAATGAGGCCATGAGCCAGAAGAAGATGCAGCGCCACCTGGGACATGGCCAGTGCCGCACCGCCCTGGGTAAGGGCAGCTACCTCATCCCACCGTCACCAGTCGCGCCATGCTTGGGCTTTACTGTGACCGCAACACACTTTCGGAAATGTGCTGGGCTTTAAGTGGAAGGAACTCTTTACAAATTCCTCACGTAAAAGTTAACTGGGAGTCATATGCCAGCTGATGTTGCATGCGACAAGACAGATTTTCAGGGATGTGTTGTTGGGGTGTCTAAAGGAGGAGGAGTAGAAGTTCTAGACTACAAAGCAAGAAGGGTGGGAAGAAGAAGAAGAGGATAAAAAGGGAGAGGAATGCAAGGAAGCAAGGAGAAGGAGGGGGTTATGAAAAAAAGGAAGGAAGGAAACCGGCAGGCAGCAAGCCACTACTCTTACGGGTGATATCTGCACATATTTAAAATGATAGCAAGGAAACACAGTCAAAACTGCAGTGAGATAGCATCTCACCCATTGGGATGACTATTATCAAAGTACTGTGAGGATATAGGACGAAAATTCTCACATTGCACACTGCCAGTGAGAATGCAAATGGGTGTCATTGTTGTGGAGAACAATACAGAAGGTCCCAGGAAGTCTGAAAGCAGGACGGCCACGGAATCTGCTCATTTGTTTCCAAGCATTCATCTAAAGAAAGTGGAATCAGCAGAGATGCTGGAGCTGACTAACTGAAGCACTGCTCACAGCTGTCACAGGAGGAGATGGGTCCAGGCATCTGCTGTGGATAAATAAATAAAGTGCAGAACACACACCACAGACTAACGTTCGGCTATAAAGAATGAAATCCTATCCTTTACAGCAGAGTGCATGGAACCAACAGGGCAACATGCTAAATGAAACAAGCCAGGCATTTTGTCATCCCTCACGCGGCCAAGATGAATGGAGGACAGTAATCACCAGTGGCTGGGAACGGTGAGGGAGACTGGATCCTAAGAACCAGGGCACAGAAAGAAACAGATCCTGGTGAGCCACAGCACAGGACTGGCAACAGCTCGAAGTAACACAGCCTGTCCTTTGAAAGGCCCAGAGAGAGAAACTTGGACTCTAAACACAAGAGATGGATGAAGGAAGGGAAGATGGCCTATACAAAGATGATCATTGTACAAATGGCAGCCAGACTCAGTTCATGCATGCTTGCCAAAAGAATCTCCTAAAGCTGAGGTTCAGCAAAAATGTCCTTGGTCTCTGGTAATCTCAGGTGACAAACCCATTCTGTCACCAGGTATGGTGGCCAATGTCTATAGTTCTAGCACTTGAATGGACAAGGCAGAAGGAAATACCATGAGCTCTAGGCCAGCTTAGACTACAGAGTTAGACCCATTTAAAAACAAAAATAAAATCATCCCTGCTTTGTTGCTAATTTCTGGTCCAGCCATGGCAAACACAAAATTTATGGGGCAGTTCAGAGTTCTCTGCACCTCAGATCACAGCTAATTTTCCTGACTACTTTTTAATGGATGGAATTTAATTTTCTATGTTATTGGATTGTTATTTAGCTGGTCCATTTACTCCTCCTGTATTTTGTTTATTTTCCTCTCCAACTGATAATCAATGCAGACAGGGGCAGATGATGAAGATGCCTTTAAGTGGCCTTATTTGTTTCTCCTGTGTCTCTTCTGTGCACGGGACATAGTTTGTGACCCTGCAAAAAGTCACAATGATGGAGTGGCCACTGTCACTGTGTACCACATCCCAGCAATCAGCATGGACTTTTACGAGATCACTTGGCTTCAAAGGAGTCAACAATTTGTGGGAGTATTTCCACCTCTAAAAAGCTGGAATAAGCTGCTAGAAGTTGCCGTGCCAGAAGCTAACACAGAGCCCAGAAGACTCAGTGACTGGCATTTCACGTCATTTGGTTTTACACGCAGGCCTGGGCCAACCAACAGTGACAATGGAGGTGACCCCCACACACAGCCTACAAGGCCTGGTTCTCATCTCAGGAACCGCAACACACAGCCGGCTCTTGGTTCTCAGTGACCCTGTGTGTGCCAAGCCCACTCTTCGCAGTGATATCGAGCATACCCTACATGGCTCTGTCCAGCTCAGTACATCACGTGGCCTCTGCATAAGGAAAGGCATTTTTATGTGGGGGAGGACAAATGAGCAGCTGGGACCGCTGCCCCCTCAGCTTATGGATCAGTGGGGATCCCGAAACAAGTACCAAACTCTCTTCTTTATCTCCCCACTCTCTCCCTCTCCTCTGAAAATGGAGCCAAGTGTGTGCATGTACTAGAAGGCACCCTATCACTGAGCAATCCTATTACTCTTTTTTCCTCCTTCATTTCTTAAAAACCTGGGCCAGGGTCTCATTCTGTAGCTCAGACCTTGTGCTTGCTTTATGCCTCAGCCTCCACCACCTGACAAGAGGTGCATGTGTACCCCACAATGTCTGGCCTCATCTTCACTCTGAATGAATCACTGGTCTGAAGTGAGCTGCTCTGTCTCTCTGGCGATCAATGCCATGTATGAAAGAACTCCAAATGCCATTTTCATGGCCAGCTATGGGCAAGCAAAGCCCTGAGTCCATGTGAAATGGGGAACCAACCCAGGCAGGAGTCTAGATCACTGCTGTCACCTACCCTGTAATTCAGACGCATTGCAGATCCTTCTCCTTTCCTTCTTTCATGATTTCAGTCACTTCTGTGACTTACGCTGGTGGGGGTGGACTCTGGTAGAACAGGAAGGAAGTGTCTGGGACAGGAAGGGAAACAAAATGGCCCCTACTTTCTAGGATTTGGGGACACATGGGCTTCTTTAATTAATAATGTAATAAGTCGAGCAACAGTACCAAAATAACTGGGCACGGGGTCTTTTCTGAGACTCATACTCCAACCAAGGACCATTCATGGATATAACCTAGAACCCCTGCACAGATGTAGCCCATGGCAGCTCAGTATCCAAGTGGGTACCCTAGTAATGGGAAAAGAGACTGTCTCTGACATGAACTCTGTGGCTGGCTCTCTGACAACCACCCCCAGGGGAAGAACAGCCTTGCCAGACCACAGAGGAAGACAATGCAGCCAGTCCTGAAGATACCTGATAGGCTAGGGTCAGATGGAAGGGGAGGAGGACCTCCCCTATCAGTGGAGTTAGAGAGGGGCAGGAAGGAGAAGAGGGAGGGAGGGTAGGATTGGGAGGGAATGAAGAAGGGGGCTACAGCTGGGATACAAAGCAAGTAAACTGTAATTAATAAAGAAAATAAATTAAAAAAGATGAAAAAATAATGTAATAAGTCTTCTGCTTGGAAACCTGGGGTGATGGCTATCAGTGAATTTACAATCAGACACAATTATTTAAAATGCTGAAGAAGACAAACACAAGTAAGTCATGCTGCAGAGGAAAAGCAAGCCTAGGTACTGCTAGCATGGACTCCCTGCTGGGCTCCTGCATGCCTCTCAGAAGCTGCTGGAGTTGGTTAGGAAAACTATACTTCAAACAAAAGTACCCAAGGGTAGATCTGAGAGAAGGTCACAGATGGATCAGGAAGGAGAAGCCGAGTGGGAGCAGCAGCACCATCCTGAGGCGAGAAGTGAGGATCACAGCTGCAGGGGTCTGGACAGAGACGCAGCAGGACCGTCCAGAGTGCAGGACAGTCCTAAGGCATAATACTGGCAACGCAGCAAGCTTGATGACGTGAACATGACAAAGGACGTTTCACTGAGAAGATTTATTAAGCCAAAGTATGAACAAAGACATCCTAAGCTCACGTAATGCCACAGTCATTTATATTTGTAATTAGAAACACAGCATATATGTGAAATTATAAACTACATAGATATGTACTGAAAATAGTGGGCACACATATACTTTTGAATCATCCATTGGAAGCAGAAAAAGTATTACATAAACAGGGCCACAAAAAAAAAAAAAAAAAAAAAACAACCTCAAAATTTCTAAAAAGTTCAAATCTAACACCCGACTGAAAAGCAATAGCACTTGACTCTAAAATTTATAGGCAAAAGCAAAGACATGTGAGAAAAAGGGAAATTTTATATGCCTTGATGTTCCAGAAAGATGTGAAGGGACAGCCCCAGGTACACAGAGAAAAGCTCAGGAGGAGGTGGCTCCAAGGCAACAATCAGAAGCTGCAAACAAGATCCTAAAAACAGTAAGTCCAAAGACAGCAGAAAGAAAAGACCCAAGAAACGGGTTTTTAAAAATTATTTTAAGGAGATGAAAAGAAAACGTAAGTTTAAACCATCACAGAGATTATAGGCACACAGGGCTGAGCCCTTTCTTCACGCTGGCAGAGCAGCACGTGGGCACCCGGTTAGCATCCCGAAGTCTCTATGGAGACCGATTTCTTTGAAGATACTGACAATGAAAGACTGTGAGCTTACGTACAAAGAAAGATAATGCTTAAATATATCACGGACTGGATCATTTCAATGATAAAGAAAAGTTTCCCAGTGACTTTGGGGGTAAAAAAAATGAGAATTATGCAATTGACATGTGAGAGTGATATGGTGGAGAAGCAGGGGGCAGGAAGCAGGGGGCAGGAGGAAGAACAGGAAGTTTAGAACAGGAAGCATCAGGCAGGGAGCTGGAAGCAGAGAGCAGGAAACTGGGAGCCAGGCATAGCGAGCAAGTTACAGGGAGCTGGGGCCAGGCTGTGCTGTGCTCCTGGTTTGACTGTGGAGTCTCCATGGAGTCCCATAGGCCTATAGCATCCTCTAACGGGAATCTCATAGACTGATAGAGATAAAGGTGAGAGACCACGGGGTCAAAGTCAGGGGGTTCATGGGACCTTGTGGGTATAGGGAAAGGGCTCTGACCTTGGGATGCAACACAGTGGAGTCTGGGCCTTGTGTCTGGAGCCAGACACAAGACAAGAGTCTGGCCTCCCTCTGCTACACTGACCGTGGACAACACGCCAGGGGTCAGGCCAAAGCAAAGACAGAGTCCAGGGACCAGGAGGACACAGGAGCTAAGAAGCCAATTCTCCTTGACAGGACAGGGCTCATAGGATGGACAAGAGTCTGGAGAAGAGCTGCCAGTTTCTCACAGAAACTGGTCCTTAGAGATGGATGCCTGGTCTTCTCTTCCACTCAAGAGGAAGGAATGAACTCAAGAGAGCAGAGGTCTTTTTTAAAACCCTGCCACAGGCCATTTCTGAGTCAGAACAGAAATTCTCCTCAAAACACAGGAATGAAAGTCACTGGCTTAACACACAGAGGCCCTACTCCAAAGGAAACAGTGTATGGACAAGAGCAGCACACAGTGTGGGCACAAGGCAGGACAGACGACTCAGTCATTGAATGCAGGCGAGCGCTCTGGCTCTCACAAGGAAAAGAAGCCCAGATAAAAGACTGCTTTGCTATTAAGACTTTAAAAGACACCATCTCAGTTGTCTGGGGTGTCAGAGCTCAGGGTCTCTGGGGTGTCACTTTGAAAGACTAAGGACCGGCTCCACTGGGGTGCAGGCTATAGCCGTGTCTCTCACTGTTCCCAGCTATGTCTCTTCTTTGCCTCCCAGACTCCTTGGGCTGCTACTCCAGATTCTCCAGTACCGTGGTTGCTCGCCCTTCCTGAGGCCCCCAGTCACTCCTGGGCTGAGCACTGGGATCTTTCAGATGGACCGTGGTTACCAGTTGTGACCTGAACAGTAGCAGGAAGGGTGACTGAAGACAAATCTCAGGCAGGGTCAGGGCACACTTTGATAAGGTTTTATTTTGTCTCACACTTCCCCGGATAGCATTCCCTACACTACCAAAAATACTGGCATTTTCTTCTCAATTAAGAAAGCATTAAAGACAGGTGCTCAGGCACACAACATGTGTCAAAATATATTCATAATTATTATACACATATATGAATGCACATGTATTATAAACTATTTTCTATAATTTATGCTAATTTTCATAAATGTATATATAACTTAAATGTATATGCAACTTGATGAAAAACATGCACACATCATACCTATATACATGCATACATACATCATACATACATATATACATCATACATCCATACCTCAGTCTCTTTATAAAGGATTCTCCCAGGAATAGTAGCTCCCTCTGTGTGAAGCACAGAGATGCCATTCATTCATACAGACTCTCTTCTCTGTCCTCCTCAAGTGCTCAACAGTTTTATCTGTTTTTACTGCTTTGCTTCCACTAGACTGGAAATGGCCTTCCTAATGACCTGGGGTCCTGATCCATTAGATGCACGTGGTCATAAAGGCAGATAGTCCTATTTTGTACAAGGACTCCCGTAGGCAAACTGTAGTTTAAGAATGTTCTGCTGCTTCGGGAACAGTGGGCCTTGCAAACTAAGGCTTCGGGAAGAGTCCCCTGAGTTCTTTAGTCTCAAAATACTGTGCACCAGTCCAGGCACATTCTTGTAGTTTCTCTTCAGCAATTTTTAAACTTCCTGTTTCCCATTTCCTGACCTCTAGGTCATGGGTCCCCAAGGACATCACCAACAGCTGTAAGAGCAGGGAACGAGATGGCACACAACAAATTTGCTCAATATGGGTTGCTGTGCTTTGGGAGGGAAAAACTGTGACTTTCCCAACCAGTCCCGCTCATTGCATTGCAGTTAACATACTTTCCTAGTAGGAAACCAGACTCCTTGACCTCACTTTGTGAGAGCACAGCTCTGAAGATGCGGGCCTCTTCTGGGCTCTCATAGACAAGGAAGGACAAGGCTCGCCTCTTGGTGACTGGGCACCACAGCACAGGGCTACTCCACCTTTTCCTTGAAGAGTGGCCTCTTCCTCATGGATAGCCACTCTACACCAAAAAGGCTGTCAGTCGCTTTGCTGTGCTGAAAGCATCCAAGCTTAACAGTAAGTCTGTGCCTGGGAGGGAGAAGAGGCAAGACACGACCACACATACCTGGCTGGGCCGGAAGCTTCCCCGAGCCATGGGGAAGCCCTGGGGAGGTCGGCGAGTTCCTGGGCCATCACGCGCTGGGTATAGTCGTCCTGCCACGTGAAACCTGTGGGGAAAGGAGTATAACCTGAGCATGAATTTGCAAATGTGGCTAAACTCTCACCCCAGATTCCCAGAACACAGATCCCTGGTCTTCCTGCAGAGCATGGGACCATGTGCAGCTCTGTAAGATCCCCTTGGCTTTCTCAAATTTCCAGACCCCATGACAATCAGGGCTTTGCTCCATTGTTTTAAAAACAGGTGCAGTAGGGGCTGACGTGGCTGGCAGACAACGGAGAGCCAAACCAAGAGAGACGTTTCTCTAGTGTAGAGATGGACCTTGTCCCCCTGGGTAGGAGCTGACAGCAAGGATGCCGCCATCGCCAATGGGCATGTAGCTGCCGGGCACACTCAGCACGCCCACTGTCTGCTGAGCTGGCGGCCAAACCACAGTGGAACGACTGTTCCCCCTGACCCATCCTGCCCAGAGCCCAGCGTTTGGCTGGATAGGGTTACACTCCTGCAAGGCAATTACCGGGGATTTAATGTAGCAAATCTCAGAGCCAATTACACTATATTTACACTCAAATGTTGTGACAAAGAGCTTCACAACAAGGGGGAAGCAGTTACGAAGGCAAAAATCCATGCGATTGTGCATTAATTACATGCGCTGTGGACCACATGATAATTATGCGCAGAATTACCAAATAACTCCCAAGAATAATTATTATGCAATTCGTACATTTTAGATCTGACGGTAACGCGTTCACACTTAGAGCTACTCCATGCAATTATACGTAATTATCTAATCACTAAGCATCATGTAATTACAGAGGTATATTTTTATGCTCTGTGCAAAAAACAAGTCACAAATCCTTCAAACCAGGACAGTTCAGTGTATGTACATGTTTGCACACGTGTGAATGTTTACCCCCATATGTTCATGTGCATGTGATCATGAATGTAAGTATTGTGCATACATGAGTAGATGTGTGTGCATATTTGTGTGTGTGCACTCACATGAGTGCATCTGTGTATGTGAATGCCCCTGTGTGTGTGTGTGTGTGTGTGTGTGTGTGTGTGTGTGTGTGTGTGCGTGTGTCTAGTATGGTAAGGAAGTCCAGAGCGCACACTCTGGATGAAGTTTAAAGAAGCCAGAAGTGGTTTTCATGAACATATTTCAACATTTTGAAATGCAAATGTGAATTGCCAAAGCTTACAGATGGCAAGAATCAAATGGCTTGCCTGTCCTCAGTCCTGGGAGGCCCAGTGGTGAAAATGCTGGGGGGTCTCTGGCCTCTGCCCCAGGTCCTCCGGAGCACCTCTCTGTGGAAGGTAACTCAGCACAGGGAGCTCAGCCCAGCCCAGCAGCCTGCTGTGCTTGGTGTTAAGGCAACAGAAAGGCAGGCCCTCTGCCAGGCACGCTTCAGAGGCCTCTCGGTCCATTCCCAGGAGCCTTCTCAATGGAAAACGCTTTTGCGATGTTAACCCAGCAGCCAGCATTTTAGGTTTAGAAAACAAGCGTATTTTAAACATGCCATTCCCCAAGGACAGCCTTACTATTAATATTTATCAGGCAACCGATAATTGAGAGCATAGAAGAACTTTGCATGAAAAAAATTTCATTAAAAATGACATCTTCTGGGCTAGGGAGATGACTCGGTGAAGTGCGGGGCTTGCATGCTCAAGCACTGTTTGATTTACAGACCCCACGTCTGGAAAGCTGGGCACGTTGGCAATGCTTGGGACCCCAGGACTGAGGAGGCGGGAACAGCGGGACTCCTGGGGCTCACTGGACAGTCTAGCACACTCGGCAGGTTTCGGGCCAGTGAGAGACCCTGTCTTAAGAAACAGAAGAGGTTGCTCCTGAGAAATAGCCCCCTGGCTTCCCGTGAAGGGCATGCACACGCATGTGCACACGCATGGCACGCGTGCCGGCGAACACTCAAGTGGCACTCTGTAGAGTGTGTGCTGAAGAGCGCACTGAGCACTGCTACAGTGCTGGGCGCGGTGGCGAGGCCGCAGGGGCGCGACCGGCCAGCAGACTGGCGGTCTGCACAGGCGTCCACGGGCGACCTCGACCCCACGCAGGGTGCTAAGGTTCCACTTGAGAAAAAAAGTAAGTGCTTTCGTGTGTTGGGAAAAAGGGGGGGGGGGGCTGAGCATCGCTTTGAACTTCCAAGGAAACAAAGACGACCCGTCTGCCTGAACGGGAGGACATGGACCGTGGGCAGGAGAGGAGGAAAACGAGATTTCCACTCAGTCAGTCCATCCACTGACTGCTTCCGGCAACCTGAGACAGGGAGGGCCAAGGGTGCGAGAACGAGCAAAGAAGGAGCCTACAGCAAGGCTTCATGCCCTTCTCCTGGGTGCCCAGATGTAGTGTTGACAACACCAACCCATGAATGCCCTGGGACAGGCACACACACACACATATACATACACGTACACACATATACACACATATGTACACACACATGTACACACACACGCACATGCACATGTACACACATATACATACACACATATGTACACACACATATACACGCACACACACATACATACACACATACACACACATATACACACACATATACACACACGCATACATACACACACATACACACATGCATACATACACACACATATACACACACGCACACACACATGCGCACACACACACCCTCCGGTCACCATCCACGCTCAGCAAAGGGCATCCCAGCAAGACCTGAGAACATTAGACAGCCGTGGGCTCCACAGAAAGTGCAGTCTCCCGTCCCACCTTCCAGGCTGCGCATCCTGAGGCTCCTCCCTCCTGAGACAAGAAGAATGCCCTCACCCCATGACTCAGCTTTGAAGAACACTGAGCTGGGGGAGTGACCCTGCACCGCCCATGATACACAGGGTGGCGTGGACTAGAGGCTCTAACTCTCACCCTCCCCACCCTCAGAGGCAGAAGAGGCTCAGAGGGATTTGAACCTCCTTTGAGGTTAGCTGCAAGGAGTACTCTACCCTATCTTGCAGAACAGCACCAGTTAAAGCTGGACAGAGCACAGAGTTTAAACAGAGCCCAGGCCCTTATACAAACCACACAGAATTCAGTGGAAATCACTGGTCCCACCAAGGGATACCTCAAGACCAGGGATGGGGTACCTCAGGCAGAATGAAAGCAGAGTTAAGAGACAGCAGCACTGGAATGGCATGAGCTAGAGCTGTCAGATTGTAATTTAAAGCCGTAGCTCCAGTGAGCTATGAACCCATACGAAACAAAAGAGAAAACAAAGAGCCTTAGCAAACACAGGGGTGATAGAAAAACAACAGAAACAGAAGGATCATAACCAAAGACGACGACAAGAAAACAGTTCTGTGGGTACACTGCTTAGGACGAAAAGGTAAAAAGAGTCTGTGAACTGCAAGACAGAGTTCAATTACACAAAGTCCACAGGCTGCAAAAACAACGACGGCACCCGGAGTCTCTGGGGTCATAACCAAAGGTGTACCATCCATGCCAAGAGACTCAAGGAGAGGACAAATAAGGCAGGGCCCAAAAACCTGCTTACAGAAGTGATGGCTCAAGATGTCTCCATTTAGACAGTAGGCTTGGGGCTGGGGTGAGGAGATGGCTCAATGGGTAAGAGCATTTGCTGCTCCTGCAGAGGACCAAAGTTCAGTTCCCAGATCTCACATCAGATGGCTCACAATTGTCTGTATCTCTAGCTCCAGGGAGCCAATGCCCTCCCCTTTCCTCTATAGGCATCCATATGCAATACACACATATATTCAACAAATGTTACATATACATAGATACATATATATGTACATGTTATGAGACCTAAAACTAGAAACTTATTTTAAAAAAATTCAAAGAAACTGAGCACAGCCCACACAGCAGACCCTGCCTCCTTGTCCAAGATTCATGAACATTAAATTTCTGAAAACCTATAAAGAAAAAGTCTTGATGCTGCCCCAAATGACTCCTTACCTATATGGGACAGGTGATCCAAAGGACAGGATTCACCATCAGAAGGTAAGCCATGAGGGAAAAGTGCCAAAGAAACATTCTGAATCTATCAGACAGCCAGAGACAACCCATGGGGATGAGATGTAAATAAAGAGACTCTCAAACGAAGCAACAGGAGCTTTCACCAGAAGGGCTACTCTAGGAAAACACAAAGTGAACTACGTGGAAGCAAAGGAAGTGGTGGGAGAAGGAAACAACCCCAGGAAAGAACATAACTCACACAGCGCTGCTTCTCCCAAGCCTGTGTTTGAACATGGAATCACATATTATAACATCCACATTTTCCTAAGGACAGGGAGAGGAAATGATTAGCAGCTATGTTATAAATGAGTGGGTAGGCCTGTCAAAAACAGGCTAAACTAGGGTACTAACAAACTGCTGTAAGCCACATACATGCAACATAATATTTCAACAAACCAGGTATTGAGGAAAAACACCACCGATAAAATGAATTTCCAAATACATCAAAGTAACCTAAGGAAAACAAAATACATACATACAGAGGGAAAGGAAGAAAGAAAGAAGGAAAGGAAGGAAGGAAGGAAGGAAGGAAGGAAGGAAGGAAGGAAGGAAGGAAGGAAAGAAGGAAGGAAGGAAGGAAAGAAAGATGGAGAAGAAGAAAAAACAAGCTGGGAGTACAGCTCAGCACTACAATACTTACTTAGCACATGTGAGGCTCTGAGTTTGATACTCAGCACCAGAAAAAAAGGAAGAGCAGGAGGAAAAAGGAAATGGAGAAAGGCAACATTATACCTTAAAATGTCAATAATTATATTCAATATCAGTGTCTTAAAATACGTAATGAAAAATATTTAATGTGTCACATTTTCTGTATCCATTCTTCGGTCGAGGGACATCTGGGTTGTTTCCAGTTTCTGGCTATGATGAATAAAGCTGCTATGAACATAGTTGAGCAAGTGTCCTTGTGGTATGGTGGAACATCTTTTGGGTATATGCCCAGGAGTGGTATAGCTGGGTATTGAGGTAATGCTATTCCCAACTTTCTGAGAAGGCACCAGATTGATTTCCAAAGTGGTTGTAAATGTTTGCACTCCCACCAGCACTGGAGGAAGGTTTTCCTTGCTCCACATCCTTGCCAGCATGAGCTGTCACTTGGGTTTTTTATCTTAGCCATTCTAATAAGTGTAAAATAGAGTCTCAGAGTCATTTTTATTTGCATTTCCCTGAGGACTAAGGATAATGACTAACATTTCTTTGAGTGCTTCTGGGCCACTGGTGATTTCTCTGTCGAGAATTCTCTGTTTAGATCTCCACCCCATTTTTAAAATTGGGTTATTTGGTTTGTTGATGTCTAGTTTCTTGAGTTCTTTATATATTTTAAATGTCAACCCTCTGTCAGATGTGGAGTTGGGGAATTTTTTTTTTTCATTCTGTAGGCTTTTGGCAGTGCCCTTTGCCTTACTTTGCCCTTGCTTTTTAGTTTGATGAGGTCCCATTTTTTAATTGTTGATCTTAATGCCTGAGCTATTGGTGTTCTGTTCAGGAAGTTGTCTCCTGTGCCAGTGAGTTCAGCACTCTTCCCCACTTTCCTATCTATTAAATTTCGTGTATCTGGTTTTATCTTGAGGCCTTTGGTCCACTTGGACTTGAGTTTTCTGTAGGGTGATAGATATAGAACTATTTGCATTCTTCTACATTTAAACATCCACTTAGACCAGCACTATTTGTTGAAGATACTATCTTTTCTTCCATTGTATAGTTTTGGCTTCTTTGTCAAAAATCAAGTGTCCATAGATGTGTGGATTTACTTCTGGTTCTTCAATTCGATTCCATTGATCAACCTGTCTGTTTTTATGCTAGTACCATGTAGTTTTTATTGCTTATTGCTCTGCAGCACAGCTGGAGTATTTCCCAGCCATTAAAAACAATGACATCATGAAATTTTCAGGCTGGGACTAGAAAAGACCATCCTGAGTGAGGTAACCAAGACACACATGGTATGTACTCATTTATAAGTGGATCTTAGCCATAAAGTACAGGATAACCACGCTACAAACCACAGACCCAAAGAAGCTAAGTAACCAGGACGGCCAAAGCAGGAGGGATGCTTGAATCTTACCGAGAAAGGGAAATAGATTAGATGTTGGGGATGGATGGAGGGAGGAAACTGGGTAGGGGGAGGGTGGGGGTGGTAACAGAAGAAATGAGGTGAGTGGGGGATGGATAAGAGAGTACTGAGAGAGACAACTATATTTGGGGGGCATCTCTGGGATGAGCTAGAAACCTAGGGCAATGGAAACTCCAAGGAATCCATGAGGTTGACCCTAGCTAAGACCCCTAACAATGGGGAATATGGAGCCTGGACCGACCATCTTCAGTAACCGGGCAAGAATTCAATGGAGGGATTTGTTCTCCAATCCAGCCACAAAACCTTCTACCTACAGTTTGTCCTGACTACAAGATGTGCAGGGGTAAAAGATGGAGCAGAATTTGATGGAAGGACTGACCAATGAATGGCCCAGCTTGAGACCCACGCCATGAGAGGGAGCCCACCCCTGACACTATTAATGATACTCTGTTGTACTTGCAGGCAGGAGCCTAGCACAACTCCATCAGAGAGGCCTCACCCAGCAAC
The DNA here is from genome assembly GCF_907164565.1 of Psammomys obesus. NCBI lineage: Eukaryota > Metazoa > Chordata > Mammalia > Rodentia > Muridae > Psammomys > Psammomys obesus. Next base: position 2,833,746 of record NW_026590503.1, read on the forward strand.
TGATGGAAATTGAGGCAGAGATCCCCAGCAAAACATTAAGTGGAGCATGGGGAATCCTGTGGAAGAAGGAAAGGAAGGATTGGAGGAGCCAGAAGAGTCAAGGAGATCACAAGAAAACTTACAGAATCCACTAAGCTGGGCCCGCAGGTTAGCTCATAGAGACCTGACTGCCAATCAGAGAGCATGCATGGAATAAACTAGGCCCTCTGCACGCGTAGAACCCAGTTGTGCAGCTGGGTCTTCACGTTTGACTCCTAACAGCAGGAGCAGGGCTGTCCCTGACAGTGCCTGCCTTTGGGCCCCTTTCCCCTAACTGGGCTGCCTTGTCTGGCTTCAATAGAAGAAGATGTGCCTGGTCTAACTGCACTTGATATGCCAAAGCTGGTTGATATCTATAGGCGGTGTCCCCTTTCCTGAGAAGGGCAGGAGGGGTGTTGCAGGGGTAGGGTAGTGAGGTGAGACAGAGGGACTGGGAGGAGCAGAAGGAAGAGAAGCCTCAATTGGGATATAAAATAAATAACTTAATTTTGAAAAGTAATGCAAAAAAGTAAAATACTTAAATATTCAACTTCATACTATTTATGTAAAATTTCCAATCTAATTATATAGGGAAAATATGGTGAGTGGCAGGGGGTGTTTCCAACATGGACTCTAGTGCCTGCTTTTGCATCACTTCCCCTGGCAAGGCTGCCTGTCCTGTCCCCAGGAGAAGAAGATAAGAGCGGTCCTGATGTGACTTGATGCGCTGGGGAAGGTTAATATGGGAGGAGGAGGAGGCTCCCTTTTCTGGGGAGAAAGGGAGACAAGCAGGGGAAAAAGGGGGAGAGGGGAAGGAGGGGGGACCCTTGGGATGTAGATAAACTAATATAAAATTTAAAAAATATATATATAGGAAAATGAAATTAAGCACATGGATAAAAACACATCAGGTAAGCAATAAAGAGCAGCAGCCTAGGTTATACTAGCACCATATGAATGAGCCTTCAGGATAGAGATGGCCAGAGGCTGAACAGGAACACGGCAGATGAGCTGATCCTCAGAAGGCAGCAACCCAATCCTAAGTAACCTGTGCCAAACAACCTAACAGCAGAGCATGTAAGGCAGAAATTATCTCTATGAGGAGAGGCAGACAAATCCACAATGTCAGAAACAGTTTTCAAAATCACTTTCTTAGCTACACAATCAAACAGAAAACAAGCGATTCTGAAGCACATCAGTGCAATTGATGAACACTTTCGGATCACTCTACCCGGCAAGGACAGGACACAGACCCTTTCCAGTCCCCTGAGCCGTGGAGCCAGCTTGGCTTGAGCTGGACAGAGGCATCATTCAGTGTGGGCCCAACACAGCAGAGGCAAGCTGGAAGTCAGCGACCAAGAGACAGTGGGCGGATTCCAAATGCAGACGCTATACATATGCATTAGTAACCCACGGTTCAACGATAATCCAGGGTAGAAGTGAATTGCGCTGAATAAAAACGAAAATGTGAAAGCATAGCCAAGCTTATGGTACACAGTAAGCCCGTTCAATGAGTGGAAATTGTAGCACAGATGTTTACAGTGAAGGAAAAAGAAAATTCTCTAGTCAGCAACCTAAATCCCAATCGAGAATTGACATAAAAAGCAATACAATACACTCAAAGCAACAGTATAAGAGACAAAGTTGATGAATTTTAAATTAAAATAAAGAAAATCTGTGACTTCTAACAAGACCAAAAGAAGGGGCTTGTCAATCGCCCGTATTACCAATGACTGATGTAGCAGATGCTGCAGATATCAAGGCAAAAATCAAGAAACAAACACCACCACCCAGATGAACTTAGTTCTGACAAAATGAGCCAATTCCTCAAAAACACAAGTAGCCACAATTCAGACATTTGGAAACATATTATCTGAGTAGCTCTATAACTATTAGAAAATTTAAATTCAGAATTAAAATTCTCCCTTCAAAGAAATATGTAAGTCCAAATGGTGTCACTATAAACTATAAAATGCTTAAAGAATTAACATAAATTATGGATGAGTTCTCCAAGAAAATAGAAGAGGAAGAACAAGTTCCCAATTCATTCCATGACTAATATTACTCTGGTTAAAAAAGAAAAAAAAAATCAGATGAAAATAGTATAAGAAAAGATGCCTACAGATGAATTTCCATCATGAATGTAGGAAAGACATGATTGACAATATCAGCAAAGACATATCATGTTCAGAAGATCCTGTTTCCAGCATGCACCTGCAGCTCTGGGGTCTGTCCTTTTCTCCTCCTTTTCTGTGATATTCTCTCAGCCTTGGAAGGGATGCTATGGAAGTACGTCACAGTCATTTATGCTCCATGCTTTGATCAGTTGAGAGTCTCTGCATATGCCACTTCCATAAGCAGAGATAAGCTTCTCCAAGGGAAGCCCTAACCTATTGGCACAAAAATAAGCTTAGTAGGTAGTTTGACACTGTAACCATTTAAGAACTTCACAGTGGTAGCTCTGCAGGTTCTCGCTCTTTCTGTAGATGGTAGGGGGAATGGCTCCATGTGGAATAGTGCAAGTTGGTCACATGTGTTACACTGAAAGCAGAGGCTGTTGAAGGGTTAAAATGGCAGTGCTTCAGACACTGAGGAAGGGGAATAAGAGAGCTGTGGCTGAGTATGAGACAGATAAAAGAAAGAGGAGGACCCAGGGCCAGTGAGGAAAGACTAGATGCTTTCTGTTCCCCAGTGCCCTTGACGGACACATATAAGGCACTGATTATCTTTCTTATAACCTGGTTTCTAATGCAGTTAATTGTAACAGATGAAAAATAAGCAAGATTGCTTCTAACAAGAAGCCTCTTCCTAATTTAGGAAAGATATCCCAGACCATCCTGCCCACATAGGTTAACAAAGAACCTATGCAGCTACTTCTTGGTGGCTGTGAGAACAAAGAGGGATCAGTACCTACAATTAATGAGATTTTAGACACCTGCCAGGTCAGAGGGAGCAACACCAGCCAGTGACTAACACTTAGCAGACAGTCAAGGTCAACAGCTGACAAAGCACAGGTCAGAGATGGACAAAGGGGGTGTCCACCACCCCTAACTGGGGCACATGAGCAGAGCATGATCATCTCCTGGTTGGGCCAGGAGATGATCCTGTACAGGGTGTGGGTCCTCTGTGGGCCTGGTTCATGGCAGCACAGAGACCCAACCGTCTCAACAGAGTTTACCTCAGCCTTTGTTCTGTTTCTGCCATGGTATCTTGAAAGCCCCTAGACAAAGGAGTTCCAAGGCTTTTCCTCCCTTGGAAGCCCTTCCAATCTTGGGAGTTTCTCCCACTTTTCTTTAATTCTCATTTTTCTGCAATTCTTCTTAATAAAGTTTCTTTCCACTTTGCATAACTCCATGAGAGTTCACATGTTTAATCTTCACTGTGTGAAACAATGAACTCAAAGCCTGCCTCAGCATGGCCTTTGGTGAGCTTGAGTTTGAGTGTCTGGCATTTTAGGAGGTCTGAAAAGGCTCTCTTATTTAGCACAGTGCTGTACCCTGAAGCTAAGCTATTGCTATAAGACAAGATAAGGAAATAAGGAGGTGTGAAAATCAGAAGGGAAGACACAAAACTGTACACATCTCCATAAGATGTGCTCCTCTGAGATCATTCTCTTGGAACAAGAAATTCATCACCCAGGAAAGACTAAAGACCAAGTCCTCAGGAAAGGGAAAGTGAAAACTGCTTTATTCGTCCAGGATAGGAGAGGCCCTGAGGCTGAGAGTTTCCCTAGTGGGTTCTGGCTTGGGTATTTCATCGGGCCACTCCCATCACGGTCCTATTTAGCCCCACCCCTGCCCCGTCTTCCTGCCTGTTTTCTCGAAATGTCTTCAGGCCCTCTTCTGCTTTCCTTGTCTATCTACGTCCATCTAACAAACCTTCACTGCAAGTCACTCAAGAGTTAAATAATTGTGTTTAAATCTAGAAAAAAAAATATGCAAAAGACTCCCATGCTAAAAATTTATTTAAATTATCTGAAAAATGGGCAGTGGGTGGTGTCTGTGGACCTAAAGCTCCAAGAAGACAGCTCCAGACACCTTCACACCTGTACTGCGCAAAACAAAAAAAGGAAAACCCTATCCAAACCACAGCAAGGCTCTCTATTTGATAAAAGAGTTTATTAGGAATATCAAATTAACTAGAGTAGTTTCAAATTGGGAGGAAAATGATGATCAATTTCTTGTTTCAAGAAAATGAGCTCCGAAATCTCCCTAGATAGCTACTAATACTACTGTTACGACATATAATTATTGGTTCTAGTATCAGTGTCTCTTGCTGTTAGTTATAAATACGCTTTTATTTTTGCAGGATCCTTGTGATAAATCACTACAGGGCATCCCACATCTAATCTTAGACTGGTTGGTTTTAATTACTATGTTGGTATAGTAATGCAATCTGTGTTTTATGGAAGAAAAGACAACCAGTTCAACAAGACAGAGTGGGAAACTTTGAGATACATCAACATAGACAAGTCCAAATGATTTAAAAAAAAAATTGAAAATAACTCCATGAAATGTTGCCTCTCCCACATGGTATACTGGAATGGTGGGACATTCACAGGCAAGACTGGAGATTCCACCCCCCAGTGCCCGTGCAGAGGAAGTGGACAAAAGGGCACAGGTATCCAATTTAACACTATATAATTTCTAGAAAGAAAAAGACATCACCTTCGGAACCTAAGACTAAGCAAAACATCTTTGAAATGCACTGAATGTCCAAACGAGAAAAACTGATCAACTGGACCCTCTCAAAATCAGAACCCTTCGCTCTGCCAAAAGGAGGATGAAATGATAGTGCCGTGTGGGAGGAGAGCCACGAGAGCTAACACGGGGAGACATTTCAGTGCTGAACCTCCACAGATGGGGAATAAGCACATGAGAAGATTCTCGGCAGTATTGGCCATCAGGGAAATGCAAATTAAACCCACAATGAGATGTCGCCCCGTACCCACCAGAACAGCTAAGACAAGTAACAGCGGCAGCCTGAGCTCTGACACGGATGTTGGAAAAGTGCGTCGCTTTCATATAAAATTAACACATACTTCCTGTGCTACCCAACAATAGATTCTCTGGCCTTTACCCTAAAGGAAGGAAAGTGTGTGTGTGTGTGTCTGTGTGTGTGTGTGTGTGTGTGAGAGAGAGAGAGAGAGAGAGAGAGAGAGAGAGAGAGAGAGAGGAGAGAGAACATTTAATACTGTTTATTATAATAGGCCACAAAAGGAAGCAACCCAGATGGTCATTGGTGAGTCAAGGGCTAATAAGAAAGTGGTGGTATAGCCACATCATGGAATATGATGAAGAAATAACGGAAGAATGGTTACTGTGAACTCTAACTTGTGCGAATCTCCAGGAATCTGTGGTGAGTGCAGAAAGGTGATCTACAAAGGTTGCATACTGGCTGATGTCATTTACATAGCGTCTGTAAACCTACTGGTACGTTCTGTACCCGTCTCTGCAGGGTGAGAACACCACTCCTGACTTACAGTGTATGTCCCAGCTTTCACACAGGTTCCACATTAACTAAGATCTCAGTTAGAAGGTGAGAAGAGCTGATACAGCTATAGACAAGCTGTTAAGTGATAGAAGTGAAGAGCCCAGCTGAGGTTAGTGATTAAGATCCATGAGGGAAATACGAGCTAAGGCCAGAGGAAAGGGGGGATTCCAACAGAGCTAGGTCAAAGGAAGAATTCTGCAGCAGTTGACCAGCATGTGGAGGGGGTGGTGAGGGACTGGCATCTAATATGTACGGGAACACCAGCAGAGAGAAAGGTGGGAGGCAGTGGCCTACCTAGAGGCTGAATATCATGCCTGGAAGTGTTGGCCTTTATGACATGCACAAGGGCAATGGAAGCCTTTAAGTGGTACAGCAATAATACAACTGTACCTCAGAAAGATGATGCCACAGTTGAGATGTCAAAGTCTCCCAAAGGCTTAGGTGCTAAAGACTTGGCCCCAGGGAGGCACTAAGGAGAGGAACTACAGACTTTAGAAGTTCAGCCCTTAGGGAAAGCATATGACTCATGGGAGTTATGCCCCTGAAGGCATGTCTCCTGGGTCTCATGGCACATGAGAGGTATGTCCCAGTTCCCCTGCCCCCATCACCTGTTATTTTAACTTCTGTCCCATGAAGTGAACATTTTTCTCTGTCATGTGTTCCTACCATTACCGTCTGGCAATATCAAAGGCCTAAGAGAAACTGGTCCACCCAACCACAGACTGGAACCTCTAAAACTATGAGCCCAAACAAACATTTTGTATTTGTGACATAGTTACCTCAGGTTTTTCTTATAGTAACAACAACAAAAAAAAAAATGAGCAACATATAAAATTAGTTTTTTTTTTAATTATATAAAATTGAATATACCTTAACCAATGGAGCCTTTTAAACTGGGTTAAAGGAAAAGGTTGAAAGAGTTTGGAGGAGGAAGCTAGAAAGAGCCTTCTTGGCAGGGTTGAACACACCACATGGTTCCTAGCCTGGGCTTTGACTTGCCAGCCTGCCTCTTACGTCTGTGCTATGTATGCCTGCTCACGTGGCTTGGAACCCATTTCCTGTAGAGTGTGGCTGTTAGGTCATTGGAGGTGAGAGTATATGGGCCTCTGGCCATGGTCAAGAGCCTTCATTTGAGCTGTTCAAGAGACTGAACAAAATTTCCCACCAGAGTAGAACTACCCACAAGATGGTGGATGACTCCAAGATAATGCACTCATGAGGATGGGATGAGCCCCATGACCTCCACTATGAGAGAGGGATGACCCTAGTCAACATTTCTACTAGGGTGGGGTGAGAGCAATAAACTCCCGGGGGGCCGAGGCAACTCTGGCTGCACAGGAACTGTGTCTACTCTCCTGTTGGCTTTCTCCCACATGTCCTGAGGTGGCTATGTGGACCAATGGGATGAGGGTAGAAATAGCTGACCTGGAGCTAGTGCTCAAAGCCAGGGCACAGTAGGTCCCTTTGCTTGGTGGTCGTGTCATTCTGCATGTCCGTGTCATAACCGTCCCCACACAGCTCATGGATGTGGGGTGGACCTAGTCTGGTGCAGGCATGTTGAGCAAGCTTTAGCTGCAAAGAAACTCATTTCTGGTGGCTCCAGTTATAGGGGTACAAACCAGGGCATGATTGACAGCAGTGACTGTCATAAAATACTTCTCCGTCCGTCAAGCCAAGTCATGCTCCAGAATAACTCTGGATTGTGCGGTTCAAGGACGACTGAAAGTAGATATTCACTGGTCACGCCCTGCGGTTGGGTGGTTAATTCTCAGACAGATTAAACTAGATACACACTTCCCCTAAGAGTTTGGGCACACGTGGAGAGTATAAATTAAGTCAAAATCAATACTTAAAGGAAGAGCACTTTTGATGTGGACAGACAGCACAGCACAGCAGAGGGCTCCTTGCAACCCTAGAGCACTCTGGCACTGAGAGCAGAGCGAGGCTTTGAAGACAGACCTCATCCATAGGTCTTTTCAGAGCTTCAAGCTGGGAACGTCCTGATCCCAGACTACACTGAGAACTGTCAGTGACCCATGGCAGGTCCAGTAACTGACTAATGCCACCTTGTGGCTTTGGGATTGACCTGACTTGGACAACAGATGTCATGTACAGAAAAGCTAGGATAGGGTGGGCCATGGCTCCAATGGAGATGTAACAGCATCCCCCAAAATCAATGCATCTGTTATATAGAGCTGAATGGGGAGAACGGTTCCTTATACTTAGCAGGTTTATACTGCACTGCTGAACAAGGGGCGAATTAGCTAATCTTGAGGGTGGGCCCGGGAACTGTCATCTCATGCTGCAGTCTCCCTGGAGGAGAAAGCTGTGGCTGATATTTTCTGCATAGTCTGTCCACATCCATGCTTGGGAAAGCCAGTATGGATCCGAGGGAAGGCACTGCCACTCCCAGGCGTCTGAGGCAGTGGCACTCTTGGCTTGGCGGTTCTCACGTCAACAGTACACACTCATTCAGGACTTCATCTCCGGGGTCTCCACCACTGAACATAGAACCTGTTTGATGGCCTCCCTTTCTGACAAATGTGTTGTCTCAAGGGGAAAAGGCCCTTTGGGAAGATTGAGGCATATCTGAAATGCTGACAAAGGCAATTTGAGAAGTGGGGAGTGCAAGAGTGATCATTTCACACTGCGTGACTGTACTTGTTCACAGAAATTTTCAAAGTAGGACAAGCTACATTTAAAAGAACATACTTTGTGCCTTTGAACTGTGGAAAGGACTGACACAGAAATCTCTCACAACCAAATAATATGGTTGTCTTGGTAACTCAACCCCAACAAGCTAACAACTGAGGACACCTCCTGTGTGGGGTGAGTCGTGCCACATGATAAAGAACAGGGTCACAGAGGTGAATGTTTAAGGAACAGGGAGACAGTTCTGGAAGTGGGAATGATAGACTGGGAGAGGCAGGTAGCAGTGAGAGGTGGGGTGGTTGAGTAGCCAGAGCAGCTGTTCCTGGCATGAGGTGACTCCAGAGGGAACACGCCAACATGAAAGCTGAGCGTCCTCCTGCCTTGCCTTCCCCTGATCAACCTGGATGGAAAGGAGCTGGCCACACAGCGGCCATGGAAGGCACCATTCCCAGAAGCTGGGAGCAGAGTCAATAGCTTGGGAGAGAGAAGGACTCAGAAGGACATTTCCCATGCATGGGGGTCACAAAGATCAGAAAGGGAGGAGAAAAGGAAGACACTGCCTCACAGAGATGAGGAAGAATGGAGGCTGTGACCTATATTTCCAGAAGAGGAAACTGAGGCAGCATGTTCAGATACTGTACCAGCAAGGTGAAGAGCTGGGATCCAGCCTGAGGGGAAGGTATCACTGTCCCCTGCTCCTAGCCCCACACTGCACCTCCCAGAGACCAGAAAATGGGAACAGTGTTGTTGTCACCATAACCAAGACAGCCACTGCAGTGACAAATGTGTGTGTAAGAAGATAACAGCGCTCTGCTTCTGACAGCAGCGTGAGGAGAGACTGGGCCACACACTAAGAGCTGCAGGCACTGCTCATCTCCAGCAGGGGCCCTGACCCTGGTGCTGCCTCCTCCTGAAGAGAGAAACCAGCCTGCATGTCAGATGCAGCAGTGACGTGGTCGCAGCTACCCAGGGACAACCAAGCTGCAAGATGGATTCTCCCTCTACATGCAGAGAGAGACTTTTATTTGAATCTAAAAGTTAAGTGTTTGCAATGAGCTTGACCATGTCACTGTCAATGGCACTCTGCCATGCTTCAGACAGGAGTCTTGCATGAGTGTCATCTGAGAGGCTTCGGCTGGCAGCTGATGGAGATGGAAGCAGAGACCCAGGGAGTGCTGTGGAAGAGTGGGAGGAAGGGCGGAGGGAGCAGGAGGGGTCAAGGACACCACTAGACCTACAGAGGAAACTAACCTGGGCCCACACTGAACCGCCAGCTACTTTACATGGGCTGGACCTAGAGCCCTACACACATGGAGCAGATGCGCACCCTGGCCATTATGTGGGTCACCTAACAATAGCAGCAGGGGCTGTCTCTGACTCTGTTACCTGCCGCTGGGTCACTTTCCCCTAGTGGGAGGAGGAGGGTGTAGGGGTGAGACTGGGAGGAGAGGAGAAAGGGGCTGGAATTGGGGTGTAAAGTGATTAAATAAACAAATAGAGAAAAAATTCAAAACAGTTTTAATATGAACAATCAAGAAAACATACACGTACAAATATACCACACTGAGTGTGCCCCATGTTTGCACATACCACACACATTAAGTACACCAATGTACATGTATATATATACAGCAACACAGAGAGAATACAGACATATAAAAAAGCAATAATTTTTTAGTTTTTATTTTTATATTAATTACAGTTTTTTCACTTTGTATCCCAGCTGTAGCCCCATTTCCCATCCCCTCCCAATCCCACCCTCTCTCCCTCTTCTTCTCCTATGCCCCTCCCTCAGTCCAATGATAGGGGAGGTCTTCCTCTGCTTCCATCTGACCCTAGTCTATCAGGTCTCATCAGGACTGGCTTATTTGTCTTCCTCTGTGAACTGGTAAGGCTTTTCCTCTCCTCAGGTGGAGATGATCAAAGAGCCAGCCCATGAGTTCATTTCAGAGACAACCCCTGTTCCTATAATTGGGGATCCTTCTTGGACACTGAGCTGCCATGGGCTACATCTGTGCAGGGGTTCTAGGTTATCTTCATGCATGGTCCTTGGTTGGAGTATCAGTCTCAGAAAAACCCCTTTGCCCAGATTTTTTGGTTCTGTTGCTCTCCTTGTGGAGCTCCTGTCCTCTCTAGGTCTTTCTATCTCCCCCTTCTTTCATAAGATTCCCTGCACTCTGCCCAAAGTTTGGCTATGAGTCTCAGCATCTGCTTTGATACCCTTCTGGGTAGTCTTTCAGAGGCCCTCTGTTGTAGGCTTCTGTCATGTTCCCTGTCTTCTCTCTCTTCCAATGTCTGTTTCATTTGCCTTTCTGAATGAAGACTGAGCATCTTGCCCAGGGTCCTCCTTCATGATTAGAAAAAAGCAATAATTTTTATATGGCACATATTCCCTATGCTGAACCTCAGTTCTCCTGTTTCCCTACTGTTTTAAGGAGTGACACAGGCGCATTTGGTTTCTAAGCTACAGTCCCAATACTTTCTCCAAGCAGACATTGCCCAATGTTGAGTACTCTTATTTTAAGCAGTTATCGGATTGCTTTTCTAACGATGCTGTTATGAAAGACATTTGTAATAGCTCTGCTGTCTACGAGAGCAGAGCCAATAATTTCTCTGTCTTTAAAGTTAGTGTGTGAGAGTTTTCTAAAAGAACAAAAGTAAAGTCATTGGCAGTAAATGACACACATTTTTTACCCTGGCTACAAAGAGTACAGAGAGTGGAAGAGCATAAAATGAAACTCAGGAGGAAACGGCCATGAGGCAGGCACAGACCACATGGTGCCCATGTATGCACACACTCTATGGAACAATGGAAGTGTCATGCTCATCTCTGAGAGAAAACACATGACAGCCCGTGGAGATCATGGAGGAACCGAGTATTCTACTGAGATCAGGACCCCAGGGCCACCCAGGCCTTTCTCTGAAGGACACATTCCTCTCCCGGCAGCAGGCTGTCCACAGAGGGCTGACATTCACACCACATGCCTCAGCATGCGGTAAGCAAAGCAAGTTTGTCAACCGTGAGAAGCCTGGAACCAGAGACATGGCAGAATCGCCCCATTTCTCCATTAGAAGTCTTTGATGGGGCCCAGGGCCACACACACAGGCTGGCTCCCAGGGAAGTGGACAGACAAACCTGTGTGCCATGACAGGCCAGGGCAGGAAAATCACAGCCATACTCCAGCCTCTTCACCCCATGTTACACCCTTATCTCTCTGGAAATGAGAGGCCCAAAGCCGAGGTCCCCCTGTGGTCTCACTGACTGAGGATGTGAGTTACCATGGTAACTAGCAGTCATCCCTCATGCTGGCCACAGGTGGGATTTGTACTCACTCAGAGCTACGTGTCTGACAGGTTTCCTGGTCCATCCTCTCTGCTGCAGAGAGCCAGGGCAGGAACAGAACATACCATGCTGTCTGCCAAACCTCTAGATGCCAATTAGTTGGAGGGGAGATATCATCCCTATGCCTCTGGGTAGAGAGCAGTGTCACTATTTAGACAGCTCAGTGAAAAGCATCAGGCTTGCATTCATTGCAGCCCGACCTGAACACATTGCTACTAAATTATTTGTGGGGTAGTGGATGGTGTGTGCTCCATGAGGACTCCAGAGCTGCAGGCTGGGACCCTCTTTGCTCATTCTGCCCTGGTTATCACAGCAAACAAGGAATGTGTTTCTACAAAGTATCACAGGCTTGACAGGAGGTCCCACTACCTGTCTCAGGTACCCTGTTCTCGGAGCTGTAGAACAAGATGGATTCTTTATGACAAGCAACATGCTAAGGACCAAGGAAAAGACCAGGCCATTATTAACTCAGGGGCTGGGTTACAAAATAATATAAAAGTCCTTACCGCAATGCAGTGGACAACAAGGGGGGCATAACTGCCATCCCCATCATTTATCCCAAACCCAAATCACCAAGAACAAAAGCAACCCCAGGACTTCCTAACAAAGGGACTATTCCTGCTGGGAACAGGGTTCCCGCAGTTGGGGGAATGGGAGGAGGGAATATGGCATTTTATTTAAGGAGGCCCAACTGGCTTTCCTGTACCCCTAGGCTGGCTACATATAAGTAGATTTATGTTCTCCAACCCCTTGTCATGTAGCCAGGAACTAAAGCCAGTGGAAAAGAAGAGATTGGACTCGGTTATATACACCAAAGCCAAGCTAGATTTACAACCACTTTTTAAAATACTTTTTGAGCGCTTACCCTGGATGAAATAAAATAAATATGAAAGTCTTCTGTCTAAGCTGATTGCATTTCTAAAATCTGAAACCTAGAGGCATTCTAGGAAAGCCATGGAGAGCAAGGCAAGAGTGCATGGTTAGTCTTTCTCTGATAACTTCCAGCCCCAGCAGAGTCTACACTCAGGACTCGGTAGGAGATTGGTGCAGATAAACAAAGCCGGCTTCCACATGGGCATGCCACAGGAACCAGCACACTGCTCTGGAAGAACCTGCTACCAGCCCTCAACCTCCCGGGTCTCCTTGCCTGAGGCCCTGCCCTTTGCTGGAGGACTTCACTTCATTGGAGGGCATCATTTTCATCTCCTTGCCAGGCTGTCAGCTTCCCTGCCCTTCTGCTCTAGGGAAGCCTAAAGAATGTCACCAGCAAGCAAATGGCTACTGGGATTCCTTTGGTAGCAAGGTGACTAGTGCTCCCACAAGGGAAGGGACAGAAAACAAGCAGACAGAAGAACAGTGCTATCCTAAAGTGCACTCAGCTCTGATGTACATTGGCTTTCCCACAGGGCACATGACAGACATGATGATACAACTGCCCAGGTTACTTCACCCTCAATGCTACTGCCAACCAACAGGCCTTTGGGTAGCTGGGATACAGAGGAGTCATCTCTCCTCCCAAGAAAAGGAAGGACTGACATTTCTAGCCTTACATTCTGTCTAGACACATCCACTTTATAGCAAAGCAAAAGTTAAGGCAGATTGTTGAGTTGCATGCTGAGAAAGATTCAGGGGGCAGAGCTGATCTTTCCTCTCCTCCCAGGACCTCCTTTCTCCCAGTCCATCTTCAAGACATTTCTGTATCTATACCCTTTTCATTTCAAACATATAATGTCAGGAGAAATACAATTCATGGCTGGAAGACATGATAAGACACATGTGAGAATTTATGCTTCCTCACAGAGCAGGCAAGCTCACCATGGCATCTTCTGTGTTACTGACTTAATTCTCCTTACCCAAGGTAGGTGTGTTCCTATGAAGCAATGAAGATGCTGGCATTGCCTGTGGAGGAGGGAGCTGCCCAGTGACGCTGAAGATGCTGGGTGGAGCAGCCCTTGGCTGACGTGTTCCAAATGCACAGGGACAACTCAGGTAGACAGAGGCCAACTGAAGTGTTTCTCAACAGGTGCCAGTGGCAACCAACAGGAAGCACTGTTACATGAGCCCCAAATTCCATGGAGCAGCACAGCATGGCCATGACTCCTTAGAGGGTACCTTGACTAGCCTGTACCTCCCATCCTTGGCACATTTTCCCCCAAGGCATGTGCCATAAAGTTGGAGATCTCATTAGATCACATATTCTACAGAGGGATCCATGAAATACTTGTAGTAGAATGTCAACAGAAACAGAAACAGCTACTTTCACATCTCCATTACCAAGATTCCTGACAGAAACAGGTCAATGAAGGAAAGTTCATTTGGCTCACGGTTTCAAGTCTAGGCCTTGATGATGAAGACACATTGGAGTTCACAGCAGCAGAATCATGTAGCAGAGGTCCCTCACACCATGATGGAACAGGCAACAGAATGTATGCTGGAACGTAGGGTCAAGTAACCCTCAAAGGCAGAAGCCTAAGGCCCTATTTCCACAACCAGATCTACATGCTAAAAGACACACAGCCTTCAAAAGAGTACCAACAACTAAAGACCAAACACTCAAAACATGAATCTGGGGCCAGAAAGGTTGGCCAATGGGTGTGGTGGTTTGAATTAGAATGGCCCCCACAGGCATGAATACTTGAATGCTCAGTCAGCAGGGACTGGACTTGAAAGGGTTAAGAGGTGTGGCCTTGTTGAAGGGAGTGAGTCACTGGGAGTGGGCTTTGGGGTTTCAAGGACTCAAGCCAGGCCTGGTGTCTCTCCCTGCTGGCGATGGATCCAGACACAGAACTCTCAACTTGTCCAGCACCATCTCTATAACAATACTGGATGAAAGCTCTGAAACTGTAAGCCAGCCCAAATTAAATGTTTTCTTTTATAAGAGACACTGTGACCACGTTGTCTCTTCACAGCAGTAGAGCACTGGCTAAGATAGTGAGTAAGGTGCTGACCCAGTTAAGTTCCAGGAACCCACATGGTGCAGGGAGAAAATTAATGTGACAAGTTACACTATGACCTGTGCGTGCATGCCATAGTGCGTGTGTGTGCACAGAAACACACAGATAAATGTAACCAAACCACTTACGGAGATGCCTAAAATTCCATGAGCCTGTGCAAATATTCCAGCTTCAGACCTGCCCCTGTCCCAACAGGTTTCTGGCCATTTCATAATGCAAACTACATTCGGTCCAGCTTCAAACGTCCTCATCATTCTTACACCACTAAAAACTTCCAACACTTAAAACTTCCAACACTTAAAGTCTCTTCTGAGACTTGAGACAAGCTTTTGCTTGTTGTGGTGATTTGAATAAACACGACTACAATGGGCCCATAGTGAGTGGCACTATGTTGGAGGAAGTATGTCACTGGGACCAGGCCTTGGATCTCAGATGCTCAAGCCACACCTAGTGTGGCACTCTCTTCCTGCTGCCTGGGGATCCAGATTAGAATTCTCAGATTTTCTCCAGCACCATGTCTACCTATGTGCCACCTTGCTTCCTGACATGACAATAACAGACTAAACTTGTGAAAAGCCCCAATTAAATGTTTTCCTTTGGTTATGGTTATGGTTGCTTCACAACAATAAAACCCTAACTAAGACACTTGTGAGCCTCTGTAAAGAGAAATGTACCTGCTTCCAATATTCAGTGTCACAGAGTGAACATTCCCAAAGAGGGGAGCAGGAGAATAGCAAGTAAAGATGGAGCCAGTGCAGAGAAGAAGCCCGGCAGTGCATTTACCAAATCCTGCAGCTGTGCATCAGTATGGAAGGCAAACACTGTCATCGTGTGAGCTCCAACATGCTTGGGCAGCCCTGTTCCTCCAGCCGGGCTGCGAAGCATGTGCAGCCTCTCTCCAGTTACTTCCGCTTGTTGTCTGTAGTTTGTCTTTCTTAGCAGACAGTCCACGTTCCTGGCATTTCCTCCATCCTGGGATCTGCACCTCAGCTAAAGCTTCTCCCTCACAGCTTCACACATCACTCTGACAGGGCTCCACACGGGCAATGGAACCTAAACAACATACTGCCTGGTCTCCTAAGGATTCTTTGAAAATCTGGGTGTTAGCCTCCCTCACCCCAACACTCCTACATGTCTGTAAAACCAGTGCCACCACAGGCAATGCCAAGTTCTGCCATAAGCTGGAGAAGAAGCCAGGGCCCTTGAAATGTGGCTGTAGTGGCTACCGAGTGCCTATGTGACTAAACCTGGAAAACCTAGGCAGCCTTGTTTGCACGGGACACCTCCATTCACTCACTTCTTTCTTCAAGGCTTTTTAAAAACAATGTATTTACTTTCTTGTCATGTATACCATGTGTGTAAGGGGGAACCCTGGAGCACCCAGAAGAAGTCAGAGCCCCTAGAATTGGAGTTCCTGTTGGCTGTGAGCCACACGTGGCCCTGGGAGCTGCAAGCAGCCTTCTAAAGTGCAACAAGTACTCTTACTCTCCAGCCGTCCGCTCGGCCCAGCGGCTCTCTATCTTAAGGGAAAGCCTTTCTGAAGAGTTTCTGGTTTACTCGCCGGAGCTTCAACTTGCTGGGATCTTATTCTCCAGGCACCATGCCTATTCTCCCTGTAAAAAGCATGTGGATTTTCTCTGCTGACACCAACAGCTTTTAACAAACGCAGCCTCTTCAAACACAGTCACACTCCTGCCTTAGCCAAGCTACACATATTTTTTTCAAGCCCTTCTCTGCATTTTGCTCCTGATCCTCAGTGGAAACCTTGCTAAAAGAAACCGTCATTAACCACATGAAAGCCCAACGCTGCATTATCTTGAAATTTCCTACTGAGTTAATTATCTATGACTTGAATTCCATCTCACTCCAAACCTCAGGACAGGACCATAATACTGATGGGAACAACTTAAGTAAAGAAAGATTTGGGCTCATGGTCTCTGAGGGATTTAGTCTGTCATGACAGAAGAGGCATGGAGAAATCCACGACAGAGAAGTGTGTGTGGGTAAAGTCACTCACAACGTGACGGATCGAGAAACAGGAAAGTCCTCATAACCGCCAGTCCCTAGAGACCGGCCTCCCTCACCTAGACTCCACTTCCTAAAAGTTCTATGCCTTTCCAAAATAGTCCCACCAGCCAGGAAGCAAACATGAGAACCTGTGAGTCTACAGAGCAATTCATGTTCAAACCATAACAACGTGTCCTGCTTTGCTGGCTGTTTCTGTTCTAAAGACCATGACCTAAGCTAACTTGGATAGTAAAAGGTTTGTTTTACCTTGTAGTCTATGATGAAGGGAAGTCAGGAGAAGATCCTAGAAGTAGTAGCTGAAGCAAAAGCAATAGAGGGACACTGCTTAATGGCTTGCTCAGCTTTTTTTTCTTTTCTTTTCTTTTTTGAGACAGTTTCTCTGTGTACCATTGGTGGACTTGCTTTGTAGAACAGGGTGGCCTTGAATTCACAGGGATCTGCCTGCCTCTACCTCCCTGAGTGCTGGGATTAAAGGCGTGAGCCACCACACCCGGCTCTCAGCTTGCTTTCTTTTCTTTTGTTCTGTGGTTTCTTTTAATGAGTTTATTTTTTTAGTCACTTTACATCTCAATCCCAGCCCCTCTTCCATGCTCCCCTTCTCCTCAGGAAAGAGGAGCCCACACACACCAACCAGCCCCCTCTTCCATGCTCCCCTTCTCCTCGGGAAAGAGGAGCCCACACGCACCAACCCTCCCTAGCACATCAAGTTGCATCAGAATTGAGCCATCCTCTTCCCCTGTGGCCTGGTGAGGCAGCCCCACCATGGGAACGTGATCAAAGCAGAGACAGAGGCAGCCCCCATTCCCCTCACTAGAGAACCCATATGAAGCCCGAGCTGCCCCTGGGCTACATCTGTGTAGGGAACCTAGGTCCAGTCCGTGCATGGTCCTCGGTTGGTGCTTCAGTGTCCGTGAGTCCCTCTGGGCCCAGGTTAGTTGGGTCTGTGGGTCTTTTTGATGCATCTGCCACTGCCTTCCCAGGGCTGTCGCCACCCACAAGGGTGTGGGCCCTCCGGAATCACTCCTTAATCAAGAGAATTGTGTATAGACCTGCCCACTGCCTAATCTAATGGAGGCATTTTCTCAGGTGAGTTTCCTTCTTCCCACATATGCCTAGGGTTGTGTCAATTTAATAAGAACTAACTAATACACAGATCATGGAGGAATGAGCTGCAGCCGCTCCTCGGTTGATACCCAGTGGCCAACGCTGTGCAGCACCACCTCACAGCTTGTTAAGTACAGCTAACTTTCAACCTTCGGAGTCATCGTTCCTGGTCCACGCGTGTGCCCACTCGTGCTGATGACTCCCCTGAAACTTGGTGGTCCTGATGACCTCCTCTTGTGTCAGGTACAGTTGGTGACTGGGGAGTCTCTGGCTAGTTCTTCCACACCTAGGCTTTTGGAGATCTCAGACATAGAGGATCACTAAAAAGCCAGAGGCAGTGGACCACTCTAGACTTTGGCTGCCTGGACAATGGGCTCCTCGAAGGGAGGGTGAGCTCCTATGGGTCCTGAATCACTTCCCAGGTCCCCATGTACAGAAGGATGGGTAGCACCTGGGCTCCACACAAGCATGAGCTCCACCTGCAATGGTTGTGAGAAGGACCCACTGGCCATGTATCTGTGAAATAAGAGGAAGACGTGTGCAGCAAGAATGGCTAACCTGTGGGGAGCTGAGGGCTGCAGGAAAGGTGGTATGTTTGAAAGAGAAATGTTTTCCATAGCCTCATGCATTTGAATACTTGGCCTCCAGTTGGTGGTACTGTTTGGAAAAGGTTGTGATGGATATTCTTGGCTGCCAACTTAACTACATCTGAAAATAACTACAGCAAAAATGTGCATTCTCAGATGAAGATGTCCCCTCACCTCATCCACACCGGAAAATACCGCTTTTTGTGCCTTTGACTGAGGAATGAATCCTTTATCACCTGCTAAGCCTGTAGTGCCTTTCTCTGAAGGAGATGCCAGGTGAGACAGTACTGGTGCCTCTCAGTTCCCCTCAGTTGTTGCGTCCAGATCTATAAGCAGACTTAAGACTAAGCAGGCTCCTGGAGGGAGTTGGACTGCGTTAGTAAAGAGCTTAATGAGTTTGCTAATTCATTCAGGCAGAAAACTGAAGAACATGTGTGGGAATGGGCTGTGAGAGTGTGGGGTAGTGGTGGAAGGGACACAAAACTACATCAGATTGAGCTTGTTGATATGGGCCCTCTGAATTCTAGGTATAATATGGAAACTCACAGTTTTAAAGGATGTCAAACATCTGCTTGAATGGTTGACAGAAGCATTTGTCAAAGGATGGCCTACTGAAAAGGAGTTGGAGATGCCCCATCTCCCTTGGCTTAGTGCTGATGAAAGGACTTTAAGGCTCAGTGAAACTGCAATGCTAGAGCGGGTATGCTGTGCAAAACCTAATCCACCACAGCAGAGAGGCCCAGGAGACACGCCCTTCACTAATCCTGTAAGACCCAAGATGGCGAGAGGGGCACCAGCACCTTTGAAGAGCTTTGTTTTTGCCCTTTTCGTTGTGCCAGACCTTAGGGTTAAAGATCCTGCTGCTCTGTTGGATGAATTAAATGAAATGGGTTTAATTAGGCCCCAAGGTATCGGGGGACAGGTGGCAACACTGGATTGCCAAAGGAAAGATGATCATAGTTATCATAATGGACAGCATAGAAAAGCAATGTCCATAATGGCCTGACCCTTAACGGTCAGCACAGGGAAAGTGAATTTTATGGTGGCATGACTCATATGGACCTTTGGTGCCGGCTAATCAATCACGGTCTTTCTGGGCATGAAATAGATAAAATCCTACTACATTTTTGTTTGATCTGTATAAACATAAAAATTCTCAAACAAATGAAAGAAAGGATCCATTGGAGTAAGGTAAAGAGAATCTTACCCAGTGAGCCGATTTCCAGACTTGTGCCAGTTTGTAAGCCCAGAACCCCCTTAATGAAGGGACAACTGGGTTTTCCTGAGGAAAGACCTTGATAAAATACCTAAAGGTTCTACTGTTAGCCTTTCCAGGTCCTTCCCATAGGATCTACAGCCTTTTCCAAGGGCAACTGTACTGGGGAAAAGGGAAAGACCAGAATTTCTGGGGTCTATTGGATATATTGGAAACTAGTTCCAAATTGATGCTGATTCTGGAAGACCACAAGAAACACTGTGGCCTTCCAGTTAAAGTAGGAGCTTTTAGATGTCAGGTGATTAATGATTAATGGAGTTTTAGTTGAAGTCTGATTCACATAGGTCAAATGGGTCCATAAACTCATCCTGTGGTTATTTCCCCAACCCCAAAATTCCACACAGCATTGCTTCTGACCAAGGAACCCAATTCATAAAGAGAGAAGCATGACCGTGGACTCATGATCACGGAATACATTGGTCTTACCATGTTTCCCAACATCCTGAAGCAGCTGGGCTGATAGGAATATGGAATGGCCTTTTAAAGACAAAGTTCCAGCACTAATTACATAAAAGCAGCCTTGAAGACTGGGACAGGGTTTTTCTGAAGATGGTGTAAGTTTTGAATCAGGATCCAATAAATGGTATGATTTCTCCCACAGCCCAGAACCACGGGTGTAGGAATAAAGGGGTGAAAAGGAGGGTAGGTCCACTCACTATCACCCCTAGTGTCCACTAAGAAAACATTTGCTTCCTATTCTTGCAACCTTAGGTTTTGCTGGCCTGGAAGTTTTAATTCCAGCGGGAGTGCACTTCTGGCAGGAGCCACAACGAACATTCCATTGACCTGGAATCTTAGACTTCCCCCTGGCCACTTAGGGTTTCTGATGCCCTTAAGCCAGTGGTTCTCAACCTGTGGGTCACAACCTCTATGGGGGGTGGTCCAGGGACCCTTTCACAAGTGTCCCATATCAGATATCCTACATATAAGATATTTGCATTATGATTCCATGACTTCTGTGCATCAAATCTGGGTTGCCAGCTCAGCCTGGTCTCAGGGACAGCAGCCACTGGAGATTGCCAACAGAGCTGAGGACTGCCCCAAACCCTCTACACCCTAGTTTCTGAGTGCCAGGTCAGCCTGTGGCCTCAGGGACAGCACCCATTGGAGACCACCAGCAGAGGTGAGGTCTGTTTCATGGCTTCCAGACCCTTCCTGAGGGTAGAGGAGGAAGGTGGTCATAAATATCAGCTAGGGTGCAGTCATGTGACCAGTTGCAGACGTTATAGATGACAATAGGGCTTCTGATAGACTTTGCTGAGAATGCATGTGTACAGATATTGTGGGGGTTTCCTTTATTGCTGTACCGTGTACTAGAACACGATAGGAGAATAGCAGTTGCCACCTATTCTAAATTTATAATGCAGTTGTACACAGAATAGTTACATCATGTTAGAAATAACTATGACCTGGTATCATTTTTGTCTGGAAATTAAGAATGGCATGAGGAGATATGATTGTGAGTCAGGTTGACAAGGTGTGGTCTTGTGAAGGTTCTTCTTGGTTTGTCAGCTTGACTACATCTGGATTAAGTAAAACCCAAATCACTGGGTACAACTGTGAGGCAGATTTTTTTTTTCTTTTAATTAAAAACCTTCCCATCTGAAGTGGGAAGACCCATTTCTAATCTGGATCTTTGAGTTGAGAAGATAAACCTTTAATCCAGATCTTTTGAGGTGGGAAGATCCTCCTTTAATCTGGGGCACACCTTCTACTGACAGCTGAGATGAAGGACATGGAAGAAGAAAGCTTCTCTCTTTGCCTGCTTGCTCTCCCCCAAGCTAGCAAGTCCATCCCTTCAACAGCATTAGAGCCTACATTCTTCGAGATTCCAGTGTATACTAAAGACGAACGGAAACATCTGGCCTTGTAGACTGAACAGCTACTGGGTTCTTGGATGTACGTTCATAGCCAGCCATTATTGGATCAGCTGGACCACATCCTGTAAGCAAGCTTAACAAATCCGCTCTCTCTATACACAGATAGATTCATTCTATTAAGTTCTGTTCCTCTGGAGAACCCTGACTAACACAGGCTTAAGAGCTGTGGCCTTGCTAAAGGAAGTATCTCACTGGGATGGACTCTGAGACCAGCAAGCTTCACCTCCTTCCAGTTTGCTTTAGTGTTTGTGGTTGAGGATGTAGCTCTCTGCTTCCTGCTCCTGCTGCCATGCCTACTACTTGCTGTTATGTCTCCTACCACAATGGACTCTTAACCCACTGGAACTGTAAGCTGAACCAATTCGCCTAGGTTGTCTTGTTAGTGGCTTTTTATCCCAGAACAAATAAGAAGGAATACAGCAGATGCCCCTGTGAGCCAGTGTCCTGGAAGCAAGAGCAGCCAGCAGAGCTCACAGCCAGCAATCTGGGCTTCTAGCCCATCTCTTGACCAGTGGCTCCCCTGACCATTGGCGGTGTGGAATCCAGCATAAGTGACTCCAGCTGTAGGGCATTTTCCTTATTAGTGATTGTTGGGGATGGGGGAGGGACCAACTCACTGTGGGTGGTGCCATCCCTGGAATGGTGATCCTGGATTCTACAAGAAAGCCAGCTGAGCAAGCCAATTAGCAGCACTCTTCCTGTGATCTCTGTGTCAGCTCCTGCCTCCAGCCTCCTGCCCTGTTTGAGTTTCTATCCTCACTTCCTCCAGTGATGAACAACTATATGAGCATTAGCCAAATAACCCTTTCCTCCCAATTTGCTTTTTGGTCATGGTGTTTTTGTCACAGCAATAGAAACCCTAACTAAGATAGGGACTGAAGGGAACTTGAAGGGGATGGGGACAGAACCTGGGTGTCGAAGCCAAGACCCAGAGTGTGGAATTAGAACTGAGATAAACTACTGAGCCAAGTGGGGCCACACAACAGCCAGTAGAGGGCAGGCACCTGGGGTGTCCTCAGAACTCTCCTGTTCATTCCCAGTCATAAATGCTTGGCTTACTTCCAGCTTCTGACTCCTACAACACTAAGACTGTTGGGCACATGGCACATGTGTGGGTGCCAAGTTGAAAGTGTTTTTAGAGGCTGGCTCTTGGCAGCAGGAGTGTCAGTCAAATGACCCCAAACAGTAGTGAAGGAGAGCATGGCAAGTTTCCTTCCAGAGATACAGTGACAGGCTTCTTCACCTGGGTGAGAGGGTGACTAAGCGCTTTCCAGCCCGCACCTCACAGCTGGGAATAAGAAATTACACTGCCATTCTTCAGGTTTGTTCTCTTGTGGTGAAAGAGGTCAGATGCTACATCTCAAGCATGTGTGGGTACCAGCCTCTCTGTAAATAGCCCATGTGTCTTTTGTGTCCACCTTATGTAAGTGAAAGTTTAACTTTGTCTTTAAATATACTTAAGGAATTTTTCTTCCGCTTAATTTTCTGTCAAATGTATTACTTTTCCTTCTCAGGCTTTTCATTTTTGCATCACAACAGGAAAAGGCTCCTTCCAAATAAGCAAAATTCCCGCTGTGCCTTCTACAAAAGCCTATACACCACAAAATTTGAAAATCTAAATGAAATGGACAATTTTCTTGATAGATTCCACTTACCAAAATTAAATCAAGATCAGGTAAAAAGATTGAATAGTCCTATATCCCCCAAGGAAATTGAAGCAGTCATCAAAAGTCTCCCTTCCAAAAACAGCCCGAGGCCAGATGGTTTCAATGCAGAACTCTACCAGACCTTCAGAGAAGAGCTAACTCCAATTCTCTTCAAACTATTCCACAAAATAAAAACAGAAGGCACATTACCAAACTCATTCTATGAAGCCACAGTCACCTTCATACCTAAACCACACAAAGACCCAACAAAAAAAGAGAACTTTGGACCTATCTCTCTTATGAACACTGATGCAAAAACACTCAATAAAATACTTGCAAACCAAATCCAAGAACACATAAAAGATATCATCCACCATGACCAAGTAGGCTTCATCCCAGGTATGCAAGAGTGGTTCAATATACAGAAATCCATCAATGTAATCCACCATATAAACAAACTGAAGGAGAAGGACCACATGATCATCTCCTTAGATGCCGAAAAAGCATTTGACAAAATCCAACACCCATTCATGTTTAAAGTCTTGAAGAGATCAGGGATGCAAGGCACATACCTAAACATAGTAAAGGCAATATACAGCAAGCCTATAGCCAACATCAAACTCAACGGAGAGAAACTTAAATCAATTCCACTGAAATCAGGGACAGGGCAAGGCTGCCCACTCTCTCCATATCTCTTCAACATTGTACTTGAAGTCCTAGCTAGAGCAATAAGACAACTAAAGGAGATCAAGGGGATACAAATCGGAAAGGAAGATTTGTGTAAATCTTTCATTTATGTTATTGATCCTACTTTGTTTCTGCTTAAAAAATAAAAAAAAACAACAATAACTAAGTATTCTTCTTCAAACAAAGCACAATTTTCTGAACAATTCGTTTTCTTACTATTAATTTAAAAGCCTGTCTTTGGCGAAGCATTTTGGCATATGCCTTTAATCCCAGCACTCAGGAGACAGAGACAGGCAAATCTCTGTGAGTTCTAGCCAGCCAGGACTGCACAAGGAGACCCCGTCTCCAAAATTAATTAATTAATTAATTAATTAATTAATTAATTAATTACTAGTAACCCACCTTCATCACAGCCACATCCCATATGTACTTGTGTGTGCCTCTGGGCCATGGGGTGCTCTGCTATGTGGACAAAGAAGCTGTCAGCTCTCGCCAGTACTCTGGTGTGATTTAAACAGCACTGACATCATCAACTGCATGAACTAATCGAACTGCACATCTACCTGCATGGTACTTCATGGATGGGCACAGATTACTGTAGATTGGTCCATTTCCCAGAGCCCCTTGCTCAGGTGGCTGTACCTTCATGCAAAAAAGTTGTTTGTTGTTGTTGTTGTTTTAAATCTATACAGATACCCTTGGAACTCATGTGATTTTTCTCCTGGGACGTTTCCTCTTTTGTAGCTAGTTTCATTACCATTGCTTCTTTTCCTTTCTAGCTGCCCTTCTATCTTCTTTTCTCCCCACAAAGTGTCCATTACCGTTATTTGTCAGTTTTTCAAACTTTCCACATCTCACCCATTAATTTCTGTTCTGTCTGCTATTTCCTTTCTTATGCTGTCTTCATGCAGTTGTTCTCATAACTGTGCAGCATGCTTTTGACTCTGGCCTTTCCTCTGCACAAGCATGGGTGATCAACAGTCTTGTGGCAGAGCTGGGTCCCAGGGAAATCGTAATTGTTGCAAAGGAGGCAAGATAAATTTCTCGTCTTTCTCCCACCCCCATTTCTGTTTCAAGCACTATGGGTAATAGGAATGAGGTCTGATGCTGTAGAAGAAATGAGAAAAGACTCAGAAGAGCTGGATGCTGGGGGCTGAGGGTCTATCTCCGAGCCAAAGAATGCCCACATCAGCTTCCTTGCACTGGGGGTCGGCAGGTGCTGGAATGGCACAGTCCAGTGCTGGCCAGGTCTCCTTGCTGTCAGCTGGAAGTGTCTCTCCTGTGAAGCAGTGAGCTTTGTTCTCAGCACTCTGATGCACTCTGTGGCTGTTCTCTGTCCTCTCTCCTTTTCTCCTCACCCATGAGCCAGGTAAGAAGCGGTAGCCTGCTGCAAGGGGAGCCTTCATCTTCATCTGGTGGGAGGACAGACCACAGTAGCCCTTGTTAAGGGCCCTGAGGGGCCTTGTCCCTAGCCAGGTGTACTAAGGGCAGTACATAGGGGTGGCTGTGGGGCAATTCCCACCAGGCCTTTTCCTGGACACCTGCCAACAGCCTGGTTGCTTGTTTCCCTGTCTGAGCAGTTCCTAAAGCCCATCTTATTGGATAACAGCCTTCTGCCTCCTTGTGATGATTGAGGCTCTTCCCATACATCCCTAGGGCAGCCCAGGTAGGGAGAGCTACTGTTTGCTCACTCAGTGGTTTCTTGTGTGCCTCCAGTTCTTAGTTTATTTTGGTTCTGCACTGTGGACTTCAGAGAAACTTCTGTCTCAAGCTGCAGGCAAGCTACACATTCCCCTCTTCTAGTTTTTGCACTGTCTTCTCTATCACCCCAACAATTTCATACCCTGTGTTTAGTAAGATAAGGGGCAAATGGATGGTCTCTGCTTTTGTGGACTTGTGGTCTTCTCCAGCACAGCCTCCCCTGCTCACATTGCTGCCAATGTAAGGGCTTTGGGTGTAGTAAGAACTCTGTAATTTTGTTGTTGTTGTTGTTTTTTAAATAAAACACAGATATATGTTTTCATCTTTAATCCCAGCTGTGAGGATATGGAGCTGCTGTGCAGCAGCTGATTATGGTTTGTCTCATGCTCCAGGTGAGGTGTGATTTTGCCAGCTGCAGACAGTTTCTGTGATTGTAAGACATTTGAAATCCTGGGAATTTTTTAGAATGTGAATAAATGGTAGACACCTCAGAACAAAACCATCCCATGGTAAGAGCAGGGCATGGTGAGTATGGCACAGGCAACTCTCACTAGGCCTACCCAAGAAATTCCTACATCCCATGGCTACCTTGAAACTGGAACCGCTCTAGACCCTTGGTCATGTGGTGAAGAAAAGGAGTAGACAGGGTCTCCAGCTGTCCCTCCCCCAGCTGTCTTCCAGGGTGAACCAAGAACTCCCTGACTCTTCTGGGCATTATCTTGGTGAAAAGCCCTCCAACTAAAGCTCTCTTACCAGCCACATCACTCTCAAAGAGCTGTCCTGTCCATTTCTGAAAGAGAGTTAAAAGGACATAGGAAGACAAGGAAAGCAAAGGGAGTTTCCTTGAGATGGCCAGTTCTTGTTCCCAGAAGTCATTGCACAGTACACATCGAAGCCACAGGAAAGAAGGAGGGTAAGCCTTTAACAGGACCAACAGGCAAAGGGAAGAACGGAGCTGCTCTATAAAAATACCCAAGCCAGTTTCCACCCATTCAGCAGACTTCCACATTTAGGCCGATCCCATCCCAAATGCATAAAGCTATCTTTGCCTTTTTCTGCACCTTGGCCTTCCTCCTTTCCTAGTTATTCAGCTTTGTTTATGCCAGGGAACAAACTCATCCATCCCTTCTGAAACAGCATGCACCCCTGTTTCATCCATGCTCTAGGTCCTTTCTGCAGCCTAAGGATGGACATGGGCTGGGACACTCTTCTCCACATACCTTTGGCCCAGGAACAGTCTCAGGGTCATCTCACTTCGAATGTCCCCCTTTCTGAATGCAGAGGGTACATCTGTTTTGTGTTCTGTAAGCAGGCCAGCACCAGCTTGCTTAGAAATCAGGGCCATGACTTCTCAGTGGGGTGTGTCCTGGGAACTACATCCACACTGCACTTGGTTCCTCCTGTTGGAAGCACTGCCCTTCGGGCTAGAGGTGAGCCCATATGCTCAGGGAATACACACACAGTGCACGCCTTCCCCTCAAGTGTAGCTGACAGAGGTGCCACTTGGCCATGGCCACCGAAGTCACCTAGCACTGTATATGTGCTCAGGATCATAGCTGGGGGAACTGACGGACAGAAATCAGTGAATGAGGAGTCAGCAAAGGAGTAAGTAGGAGAAGCTCAGCCACAGGTCAAGACAGCACCTGTGGTGCCTGTGGTGACAAGCTGAGGCAGAAGCCCCAGTCACATCTCCCCGAAGGCTTTCCTAAGAGCCCTATACTTCAGTTGGGCTGTGGCTAGGCAGGAACTACAGCCCCCACTCCCTGTAACTACCCACTCATTTGGCATAACCTTATTGCTCAAACAATTTAAACAATAAAAACAGATCAAGTGGCTGAAAGCTGTGTCACTAAGGGCCTCCTCATTTCCGCTGAAATGGCTTAGTAAGTGTGTCCTGGACTGGAGTGGGCTCGCAGACAGGCAGAGCACCCATGTGGGGGCAGGGCCTTCTCCCATCTCTTTAGGACTGACTGAAATGAGCTCAGACCACAGTTACCATCACACAGGATCATTTCTGGGACTCTACGGTAAGGAGATGCCTCTGGACATCTCCGGTGGCTGCTGTTACCATGGCTTCAGGGGGCAGCTCTGGTCCTTACGGTGTCTGCCTCCCACTCTTGTCCAAGAGAAGGTTCAACCAAGGGGAGTAAAGAGGATGAGAAGCAAGAAAGTACTCAGAGAATGTCTTTCAGAGGCCAAAGCAGCTGGGACCCACGCATCCTGGGTAGTGTCTGTCCTAAAGTGGTGCTTGGCAGAAAGAACCCCCAAAGCTGAGGTTAATGACTGGGAGCAGCTTAGTGAGGTGGCTGAGGCTGGTCTTGAAAGGCAGCCTGGCACAAGTGGCCTTAGTGTGGACTCAGCTGCAAGGCACAGGAACAGCCAGGGCTGGACAAAGGATCTGCCTTTTTAAAAGACTGAATCCATGACAGCTTAATAACACCACGGGCACTGGGACACTGGGGAAAGATGTGGCTCACATCTGCCAGATGGAAAACCTGTCACTCACTGGCTGTACAGCAGCAAAGCAAGATCATATTGCTCTGAAGACTGGCAGCATCATTTAAAGGTCGCCATTAATAAGATGCTGGCAGAGCAGCCGTAGGGAGACCTGCCCCGCAGACCAATTGAGCCAGCTCAGCTGATGCCTCTCCCCTCCCTCTGCCTCTGGTATTTTCCACGGCTTTGCTGCTAAAGGGCAGGAGGGCTGCAGCAGCGGCCAGCTCCCCTCTGAGCCCAGCCATCATGACTTATCCATTACATACTTGCTCCACTGCCACCCACCCGGCCCTCAGGAAGCTCTTCTGTTTAAGAGGTACAGATACATGGACAGTCCTTGTGGCATTTTATAGTTTACTTAATTAAGAAAGTTCCCCCAGCCAGAAAAGTATCAGTACCCCAAGCGAGATGTAGCACCAGGTTAGCAGTGGTTACTGACTCCCAGGAGGCCCAGGAGGCCAGTGAGGAGACCAACCTCAGTAGCCACAGGCAAGGCAGAACATCATCAAGGTTTTAATGTCGGTCAGGACAAGCCCCTCCCCTCAGCTTACCGGGATTGTGATGAGAGTTACAGAACACATAAGCCTCATCACCACTGAAAGAGAGAACCCAAGGGTTTGTGAGCAGAGCACCCACAGGCACCCAGTAGGTGCCAGTCTCGGCTCCTAGTCAGAGCTGATTGACACTTGAGTGTGTACTCCCACAGCTTTCTCTTTTCCTGTCCTTCTGTGGTTTAAGGAGCCCATGTTTGACTTTTTAAATAACTAGATTGTGAGTGGCTCTTGGTGCTCAAGGCTGAGTACAACCCTATGGCGATGGAAAGGTCCAATCTCTCCACCTTGGTGGTCTTTGGCTTTCTCGTCTCTAGGTCATATCTGGACTTTAGAATCTGTGCCCAGGGTACCTGTTGGAATCCTTGACTAACTCACCTACGAGAGGAGTCTCCTCTCCTCCTTCCCAAAAGTTCCCAGCTCCCCTCTGGGGAAATGCTGTTGCCACCGCCATTGTACAGGAGCCATTGGAGTTCTCTTATGGCCCACCGCCATATCTAAATCACAGAGGCACTCACAGCACATTAGTGGATGGCTGATTAGACTCTCCGAGTGGGTCACTGATGCAGTCTTACCCTCAGACGTGCACATAGAGCTGAATGCAAACTATTCCAGGGACACTGCTCTTGGGGCAGTTGCTGGGCCTAAAATTTGCAGCTTCTGAGAGGCCTGCTTGACTTCTCTCTACCTTTGTATCAAGAAAGAACAAGGCTGCTTCCTTCTCCTGCTCAGCCACTGAAGAGAGAGGCTCAAGATCCCTGGGAATCACAAGTACTTCTGCTGAACACTCTGTTTTCCCTGGATAAATACACACAAATAGATTTTTCCTTGGTACCTGTATACAGCAGAGAAGGCACAAATGGCTTGCCTCAGCAAAATAGGGTTAAGAGCAGGCCCAGGAGCAGTGTCTCTCTCCAGACATGTGTCTTTGGGAAGGAGACCAGCTCTCACACCAAGGTGAAGGCTCTTCGGCTGGGGCCTGGTACAGGTGTGCTCACATTACCCCACAGTACACATGCACTAGCCCAAGGAGGGAGGCTCAGAGTGGCCCTGTACCGGGGGCACTGATAATGACAGAAAGTTCCCAGCTTGCATCTGGGCCTGCTTCTTGTGGCTTCCACCCTCTCTCCACTGTGCGAAGAACAATTGAGGCCTGCTCTACTAAAGCGCCAGTGGTGGATGGCTCCACAGGGATGCAGAAGCCAGCACAAACATCTGGTGAGCAATGGCTTGACACAGAACTCCACCATTCCAACATGGCCACCTTAGCCACTGGGAGGCCATGCTGGCAGCACTGTGGAGGAGCAATATGCATCCTTGTAGGAACTAACTGGCTCCACACATGCAAGGTACAGCTGTGACCCTGCTCCCGAGGGGGTGGCTCAGACTTTACCCCCCCCTCCCATTGGGTTGGCCACCTTTTCCTGCCGATGCATGTATTCTGAACATACGTCAGGTGCCACAGGTCTTGCTGTCCCAAGGAGACATTTCTGACTTTCACAAGACCTACAGTGCCCACCCACCTTCTGTGTTTGCAGAGTCTTCTCCTCATATGTGTGGTCTGTGAGGAACCCTGCTCTACCTTCATGTGCTTCAGATTGGGTTCTCTAAGTCACTAGGCAGTGAGGAAAGAGAATGGATGAAGAAGCCATATGGTGTCGAAGTGGGACCAGCTGTAAATGCCCAGAGTCTGTGCAGGATGGGAGCCATCCTACAATTTGGGTAGGGCACGGAGGATGACCTCAACCATGGACACTGGGAACACAGCGACTGTTAGCGGTCTCAAGACAAAGAGATAAGGGCAAAGAAACAAAGTCAAAGTGTGGGTGAAGTCTCCAAGCAAACTCCATCCTTTGTGAGCCTGGAAAGCTAGAGACAGAGAGACAGAGACACAATGAGAGAGGAGACATAGAAACAGTGACAGAAACACAGTGGGGGAGATGAGAGAGAAAGAGAAAGAAAAACAGATAAAGAGGCTCCTTCTTTCTGGGGTCTTGATGGAGCAGCAGCACTGAGCTACTGAGTAGGTCCCAGCTAGCTACTAGGCTTAGTGGACCAAAAGTGCTTCTCCACGTGCTGAGCATAGTAACGAACAGCCAGCTATAAATACATCTGCACAGATGAAGCCAGACTGGCAGCAGCAGTGCCATCCACGATGAAAAACCCAGGCAGCTCCAACAGGCCTGGAACTCGAGCTGAGAGCCTTCTCAGTGCCACGGGCAGCTCAGTGGGAGAGGGGCGGGCAGGCATCTCTGAGCCACTTTCAATGTAAATGCTCTTGACAGGTGCAAGTCTGTCAGACTGCTACATAAGACCCCCTGCCCTTAACAACAGGTCCTTTATAGAGTTGTGGAGGCTGCAGTCAGGATGCAGCACGGCAGTGTCTGCTGAGGCCTGCTTCTGGGTTCACAGATCACAACTCTGCGGCATGCCGGGGGTGGCTCTGCTTTCACCCAGCCACTTCTGGACTGGCCCTGGAGCACGGAGATGGTGCCTGCCCACCCTGCGCTTGCACAGTTGGAGACCACCTTTCCCCCTAACAGGGAAAGCGACTAGACGGGAAGCACCAGTTACCACAGTACATGATAGAAGATGCTGGGGGGGGGGGGGGTCTAGAATGAGTCAGGAGGAGAGACCTGAATGTGAAGAGCAGCATGGCCCAGCTGGACAGAGCATGGCATCTTCCTGCTCTGATCACATCTGCTACAGCTGTGGGTCTCACGCCAGCCTGGCTTCCCTGTCAGCACAGGTGGCAGGCGCCCCGCCTATGGCGTGTTTCTGAGCATGCTGCCCTCTCACAACCAGGGCCTGCGTCTGACTTGGCCTCAGCTGGCTCTATAAAAAGAAACTGAACACTGGGCCAGAGGAGGGGGCTCTGGTCCCCCAGAGCTGAAGACACAGGTGGTTACAATGTGGATGACAGGAACTGAACTGGGGTCCTTCGAAAGAGCAGCAAGAGCTCTTCCTTGCTGAGCCACCCCTCCACCCTCTCCATTACTAATTCAGTAATTACACCTTAGGAGTCAAGCGAGCACCATAATAGAGCTCCTGCACACGGGCATCAACAAGGCCTCGGTGTACATCCTCCTGGGAGCCGGCTCAAACTGAGCTAAAGTCAGCCATTCCTCCACTGAATTGCCTCCTGTCAGGGGTTTGGTCATAGAAAACAGAAAGAGCTACCCACTGGTGACAATGCAGAGTCTCGAGCTACCCACTGGTGATAACGCAGAGTCTCGAGGGCAGCCACCAGTTCTCAACCCCGGCCTTAGCCCCACTTTATAACTGTGACTACTAATGCCATCCCCACACGGAGGGCAGCTGCTTAGTTAAAAATGGACCAGAAGGGCAGCCTGGGGCTTGTAACTGTTCAGTTAAAGATGAGGCAACGGCAACGATGGCAGGGATTGACTGTGGAGATAGAGGGTAAACTGATGATGGAAAATCCACTCAGTCATGCCTTCCTGCCCCAAAGATGGCAGAGGCTAATGAGGAAGCCCATAGTAATTAATACAGGCAGCCCGCTCTTATCTCACAGCACCCCAAGTTTGGAGCCACAGACAACAGTAATTGCCTGCCCTAAAGTAACAGAATCCTTAGTTGGTATGAGAAGTTGAGGTGATATTTTTGTCCCCAGGATTCAGTGGTCCACAAAAAAAAAAAAAAAAAAAAAAAAAAAAAAAAAAAAAAAAAAAAAAAACAGTTTTCATGCTCTCCTCAGTAAGAGCCTCAACAGACAGAGTCAAGAGAGCCAGGTCTCATACTCCAGGCTGCACCACCTGGACCTTCCAAGGCATGTCTACTGTTCTATCTGAGCTCTCTTAGTGTCCCCTGTAGTTTCTGCTTCATTCTTTGTGAAGATTATTTCCTAGTTATCTGGTAATGCCACCTGCATCCCAGCATCCCATATCCCAGCATCCCAGCTTCCCTGTATCCCTGTATCCCTGTATCCCAGCATCCCTGTATCCCAGCATCCCTGCATTCCAGCATCCCTGTATCCCTGCATCCTTGTATCCCTGCATCCCTGCATCCCAGCATCCCAGCATCCC